>NC_065526.1:39115981-39129399 GCF_006386435.1 Epinephelus moara
CTTCAGAACATTCCGACACCAAAATGGCAAATTTCAGACGGACAAATCAGGAGAAAATTTACTTTGTTCAAGACCTGTCTCTGTCTCAACAACACACTCTTGCGAGATCTGGCAACAGATATCTCCTCTCTGAGTGCTGAAATCAGTGCAGTTTCACCAAAGATACTGGATTAAAAAATTATTTTTTCCAGCGGATATCTTAGTTACGACATGATTGAGCTAGCAAAGCAGTTTTGTGTTGCTATGTGTGGTATTTATTCAGTTTTGGGAAATCACGATGTCTAGAAAGCATCAGTGGCTGCAGCTGACAGGGACGGTCGGATACAACATAAAACTACTCCAGTTAGCTCAATCATGTTGTAACTAAGACATCCACTGGAAAAAATATTTTTTTCATGGACTGTTTATTTATTTAGCTTATGGCCAGTAAGGGTACACACGTTGACAGAAGCGAGGTTGGGGATACTCGTCTTTGATTGGTGGTTCTCCATCGTTTTTGATTGGCATACAGGGGACAACGCCTACTTAGGAGACCGGAAATGTATACCATTTCATACAATGGGACTATATTGGAGGTGGGCCATCTTGTAGTAATCCAGTATCTTTGGTGTAATTTTATCATTTTTTTCGCTGTGAAAGCACCAGACAACCGACAAGTGGTTGACTGAAGCAGAATCTTTCATTAGATAAAAACAGCTTGTGAATATTTGAAATGATTACATAGATCTTTTTTTTTTAAATTATTATTTTGACGTTCACGCTCTGCACACACTGCCTGCCGCACGCAGCATGTCTTCACCTCATTGATCTTTCGCTGTCTGTCTAAACAGATTCAGGGAAGCGATATTTCACAAGATCTGATGCAAGAGGAATTTGTGATAAAATGTCTATTACTATTTATTAACACTAGAACCGCCAAGGGGTCATTTTTACCTCCCTGCCATTTTCAAATGCTTGTAACTTTGTTACAATAAAACTCTAACATCTCTCTGTGAAATGCAAGCTAGTTTTGAGAGACAGACAGACAGACAGACAGACAGAAAGAAAGACAGACAGAAAGAGGAAAATAGAGGGATTTGGATCATGTAGCCTAATTATGAACCGGAGAAAATGGATGAATGTCGAACAAGCTCTGGCAATGTTTCAGGACATAAGTGACGGAGAATCAGATGGGGAGAGGTGACTGAGGGAGAGTCGGATGGGGGACTGTATGGAAGCATATACAGCCGGGATTATGCACTGGGGAGAGCACAGTCACAAAACATCTTGACTAAAGTAGCTGGCCCAAATGCACATGCATGCCGTAATATTGATGACTATTTGAGCGCGTTCATGTGTCTGATGGATCGTGTCATGCTGCAACACATCTGGGACTGTACGGTGGCAGAGCATAGACTGTATAAAATAATGGACGTAGTCACCGTGACGTCACCCATCCGTTTCTGAAGAGTGGATTTGAAGCTCAAAATACTCCGCTCTGGACGTCGCCATCTTGGCAGTGCCTGACTCCGCCCAACTCCCGGACAATCAAAAATGGGCAAAGAGGCGGGCCAAAGGAAGCCTGGTTGCCTAAACACGCCCACCTCGCTCGACACTGCTAAGTTAGCTAAGGCTAACAAGCTAGGCTAAGAAGCTACGAGGCTAACAAGCTACGCTACTTTGGCAAGCCCTGTGGTGCCAGCTCCTTCACGAAACTTGAGGTAAGTTGAGTTTACCTGAAACTAACGTTATACAACAAATCTTGAAACAATAATTCAGCTGTTATTCAGATTACACAATCTTAAAAAATGCTTCAACATTTTTAAATATAGAACGCTAACGTTAATTATGGTAACGTGACATTGCTAAAAGTCGAAGGGGACTGAAATGTATCTGGAACGTTAACGTTGCTGTTATCAACAGCGCATTGCGAGATTATCATCTAGAACATGATGAAGAAATGTAGAAATTGTGAAAGAAAGGCAGTGTTATACTTGTTACAAGATGTTAATTTCTTTCAGTACATCACCGGTGTTGAGGTCATGGCCACTTGTTAACGTCTCCACCACGCCTGCTACACACAGCAGAAACTGTAAGTACCAGTTTTGGCTACTTGACTTTAGACAGCTAATATTACATTGTCTTCCAAGGACAAAAAGAAAGCATTTAAAAGACTGTCATCTACATTTTGAGGTGTTGCTCCCTGTTTTATTTTATCCTACAGATGTGACATAATAGTATTGTCAACAAAAAGAAGTGATTCACCCTTTATAGTTAACTTTCTGTTTTTAATTACCTAAAGCATTTATTACACTCATTTTACTTTCATATGCACAGTGTGGATCATTGGTGACAGCTATGTCCGGCGTGGTGTCCAGAGAGCTGCAGAGACCTTGGGAAGCACCCTCAGCATGCCGGGCGTCCGTGTCTGCTGGTTTGGCTGGGGTGGACTGCAGTGGAGAGGCCTTTTCTCCTTCTTTTCCCACTCCCTGCGAGGAAGAGCAGCACCAGATGTCCTCTTCATCCACTGTGGCGGCAATGACATGGGGAAGGTCAGCAGTGTCAAGCTGGTCAGCATGATGAAGGAGGACCTGCACCAGCTTCACCTCCAGCATCCTGGCATTAAGATAATATTTTCTTCATTGGCCCAAAGGTGCAGGTGGGAGGCTGGTGGCAATCCAGCAAAGATTGATAAGGCCAGGAAATGTGTTTACAGTGTTATGGCTACATTTGTTCATAGTTTAAATGGTGCCATAATTGAGCACCCTCACATCAGACACATTCATCTCACACCTAGGAGAAATTATATGTTTTTAAGTAAATTAGTTAATTGTCTTAAAGACCACCTCCAAACGCAGTGAACTGCTTACAGTTGGCAGTGTCACTGCTTTTGAATTTGGCCTTTAGGACACATTTTGTTAGGCCTGAACATAGCCCAGGCTGTCATGGCTAATGTTGAGTTTTTGATATTCATCTATAACTTGTTTAAAGTTTCAATAAATTCTATTTATATTTGCACTCCTTTTGTCTTTGTTACTGACTGAATGTTGTATTTCACAATCAAATCTGACTGTCAATTGAAAGGACAAACAAATCATACACTACAGATAAAACATTAAGCATTAATGTTTAACATTGTCACTGACAAAAAATTAAGCAGTCCATTTCTGTGTGGGCCTGATTATTTTAACTTTGTACTTGAAGATAACTAAGCACCTTACACCCAGCAGCAGAGCCTGAGAAGATTTTGGAGAGTAACCTTTGTTTGCTGCTCTGTTAGAAGTCTAGTTTTAACACAGAAGAATGTGACTGGATAAAAGGGCTCAAAGTGAAAAACAAAGAATTAGCTGGACACAATAGTTTTGAAGCCCCCAAGGAGGTATCACTTGTTCGCTATGTTGCCAACTCTGAGAGGGTCTTCCTCAGGCAAAGGTATTGTGACGTTTTTATAGTGAGCCTTCTCATATGTCACAACGTCACAAATAAATAATACCTCCTACGGGACTTAAAACTATTAAGTGTGCAGATATTTCCTTGTTTTTCACAAAAGGAGAAGAGTTTCTCAGTGAATTTTCTTCATTTGTCTTAAAAAAAATGTTCAAACAAAACCAGCACATAACATCAGCTTTTCATTTTTTTTTACATTCTGCTAAGATAAATGCAAACTTAGGTAAATGTTAAGACATAAATGGAAAGATTAAGATACCATTAATAACTATTATATTTTGTTAATGGTTTAAATCATCACTATATTTCCAATCATCACAGGAAACTGATGAATGACAGCTTTCAAAAAATTAGCTTTTACCCTAAAGTAAATTTTGTCTGATCCACTTTATATCACAAAAATTCTAACCATTACACAAACAGTTTAACAAAATTAAGTCAAAGCTTGCATTCATGAAAACATCCATATTAAAAGGTTACAAAATGTACACATGAAATAAATGAAAAGATTTATAACAGTAATTATAAAACCTATGAATTAGGAATCATAATTTGCAAAATCTTAATTTCTTGTGAAACAACCTCTTTACTATTTGCAAAATCTTAATTTCTTGTGAAACAACCTCTTTACTGGGTTAGTAAACATCACATTGGCCTAGGCGTTGTAACTTTCCTCAAGTGTCCTACATGAGAGAAAGATGACAGGTTAAAAACACAGGTAGAAAACATTGACTACCTGTCTTGGTTAAAAGCCCACTCACCACCAAAATTGCTGAGTAAGTGGCTGTCATTCATAAATTGATTGATTATCATCAATCAGTCATAAATGATTTTAAATTTAACTGTACTACCAAGACAACTGGAGTATGAATGTACAGTATGCAATTCATCCACATTAAAATAACTCCTGCTATCAAAAGGAAACTGATCTGTTATCAAAGCTCACTGCCACTGTGGAATCATGCTATGTTTGGCTGTCTCATTATGAGAATATTTTATTCCATTGGTTCTTCACAGACAGTGTGTGGGGAAAAAGGTAGTAATTCTCACTTTGATAAAGGGTCTTTGCATAAAAGGCACCAAAATGTTAAAGTCGGTAAATACATGCCATGTTCCTTGAGTGATAAAATCTTCATTTGGCCTTTTGCATCAGGGGAACACTAAACTGCACTGGTGTGTCAGTAATTTCACTTTATCAGTAATAGTACAGAGCAAGCTGTGCCCTAATCGAGTACTTAGTAATGTATGACAATTAGTAATTTATGTAATGCATTTAAATGTATTATGGTCAATAATTCATCATTTTAAACTAATAAGTTTCTTGACACTTTGTGAGGTACTATATAAAAAAAGGTGTCTTTATCCTGGAGTCAGTGCTGAAGTGATGACTCTCAAAGTGCTCACTGCACAGATGGGAAGTCTTGTTTGGAGTCCAGTTCTGTCTTCTAATGTTGAGTGTCCACTGGTCCAGTCTGTCTGTGTCACCTAGAGGAAAACTTTACACAGACAAATAGATATTAAAAGTAATATATGTGTTAGGTTACCTACTTCACAGACACATTTACATGCAAACAATACAACTTAAATTACTTCAGTGTTCAACAGATCATAATCAATTTATTTTAGCAAAACAAAAAGGTGGTGGCCATCACAGTCCCCATATTCTGTCTGTGCATTATCTATTGTTGTGTAACTACAGGCCTATATCATACACTAATCTTCTTAATATTTTATATGTGACAGTCAAATGTCACATTAGTTTTTTTTAATTACGTTACACACCTTATTGTAATTTCACACAGTTCGCCACTTTTTAATTTACATACACAAGTATAGCCTTAATGTTACGTTAACGTTACACTGCTCGTATGACAACGTTAACATTGCAACACCTTAGCTAACTAACGTGGTGGACCTTTATTTTCAAACCTCACACAGCCTCAGCCTTTTGTTCAAAATATTCTCTCCCTAAATGCCTACACCCTAACACTTCTCTGTCAGGCTCTGACTTCGATGCATCCCCGGACTGGCGTCTTGCTCGAAGGCTAACCGTTAGCTGGCTGGTTAGCTAGTTAATGAGCTAAGCTTGTGTTGTATCGTATTGTCTTTGGCTCTGTAACTTGATGTGGATGTTGCTGCTGTGATACACGTCGCACTTGAAAATGAGACCTCTGGTATCAACGTGATTTTACATGTATTAAATAAAGGCTTAATAATATAATAATAAGCTGACAAGCTAGGTGGTGACCGCAGACACCGATACCCGCTAATTAGTGCTAACATATAAACATAAATAAAATAATACTAGAATTTCTGAATTTCACTTACCGAAAAACCTGGAGCACATACTTCTTGTACGGTCTGTTGGTATAATTAATCGGACAGCAAGCCATATTACTCCAATATTTGCCTGAAAAAATATCCAAAAGGCACAAACACGGCTGAGAGGACAGGTTCAATGCCTTGAACATGGGCACGAATTGGCTGAGATGACGCCGAGCAGACGGCTGAGTCTGAGCTCAGCTCCGTCGAGCTCCGCACAGCAGAGCCAGCGGCTAGTTAGCATGCTAGTTAGCCACCCGTGATTGTGCCACCTGTCACTCAAAGTGACCACGCCCTTAATTATGCGCAATTTCAAACCTTAATAACATTTAAACGGAAGAGTTAGAAAAAAATTCACCCCCCCCACAGTTGTCATGAAAGGGGAAATTAACTATAGAGACCAAAACAATTTTTTGTACCAGGCTGTAAACATGTTTATTTCTGCTCTAAAGTTGGGCATTTTAACATGGGGGTCTATGGGAACTGACTCACTTCCGGAGCCAGCCTCAAGTGGACAGTCAGTGAACTGCAGTTTTTGGCACTTCCGCATTGGTCTCACTCGTCTCCCCCGGAGGTTGGGGCTTGTAGCAGAGGCGCGTCGGTGTGGAGCAGTGCATGGTTGCCATGCAGAGAGCAGAGGAGAATTGGAAACGCAACCAAAAAATATTGAACTATGATATATGATATTCTAAATTATGGTGATGCACCTGTATGTTGTACACTAGATTTGACTGAGGTGGGTATTTGATATATAATGCACTGGGCAATAAGAGCATCAGTTTATCTATCTGAACACTATTCAGTGGCTTGAAGTCTTAACATCTCCATGCTGTCTAGATGCAAGATGTGTATTTTCAGATTTTTGTCTTGATAACTGAATTCATGACAGCAGTTTTAAATCTGCCTTGACAGCTGCTGTCATTCTGGTGGCTGGCTTAGTCAATTTGTGAAGCCACAGATAAGTTGTCACTTGCTAATTAGCTCAATCAGATAGAAGATGCTCCTTGGTGTCAGAGTGTAAAGCCTCAACTGATGCAAAATGTACATTGTAATGGCAACTTTCTTGTTGTCTTCCTATTCAATCAATCAATCAATCAATTTTATTTATAAAGCCCAATATCACAAATCACAATTTGCCTCACAGGGCTTTACAGCATACGACATCCATCCCTCTGTCCTTATGACCCTCGCAGTGGATAAGGAAAAACTCCCCAAAAAAAACCTTTAACGGGGAAAAAAAAACGGTAGAAACCTCAGGAAGAGCAACTGAGGAGGGATCCCTCTTCCAGGATGGACAGACGTGCAATAGATGTCGTACAGAACAGATCAGCATAATAAATTAACAGTAATCCGTATGACACAATGAGAGAGAGAGAGAGAGAGAGAGAGAGAGAGAGAGAGAGAGAGAGAGAGAGAGAGAGAGCCTCTTGTTTGTCAGAATTGCCTAAATTTGCCTAAAATTGCCCGGCCCCGACCATTGCTGCGCAGCAGTTACAATTGTTTTCTTTTTCTTCCTCTTAGTCATTGCCATTATTTACTGTAAAGAACCATTGATCAGCCGGCTCATGTCTATACATCAATATTAATGAGGTGCTTTGCATTGATCATTTAAGGTTGAATGTTTGATTTGATTTGAAGGTTTATGTTGAACATAAAAAAAAGAAAAGAAAGCAACAACAACAGACAATGAAAGGTTTATTCAAAAGGGAGTTGGAAGAAGTCGAAACTTATCTAATCCCACCGTGTAGAGGGCAGGATTTGAGGCTGGTCCACGTGAGGACAATTCCAAGTTTAATTGGGATTTAGAAAAGTAAACTGTGTACTTGCAGGCGTACGCATGTTTTTTGTAAAAAAAAAATTGGCTTATGTACATTTCCTTATTTGAATGCAAACATTCAGTATGGATCCTCTAGTGTGGAGTTTTATAAATGAGGCCCCTGCTAAAATGCTAACTCCTTCTCATGTTTTAGGACTCATTCCTGGGGCACTCTATAGGTGTAGCTATATACCCTGCAGGCACATTCTCAGGCTTTAAAAGATGCTTCTCTTCATCCTGTGGGACTGTGGTGAGAGTTAATTTGAAGTGTTTATACTTTGAATGCACTGGGATTCTCTTATAAGTTTTTTAGATGACTGGCTTGTTTTAATACTCACTGGGTTGATTGACCATGATGACAAATGTATGTAATATACTGCCTTTTGGTAACACAACTGCCTCAGTCACCTTTTTGATAGAATGTTTCTTTCTGCAGAGGAGAATACCTGTTGCTGCCCTGAGTGAGAGCTGAATGAACATATCCGGGGTCTCATTCATAAAATAGTGTGAAGGATCCCTGTTAAAGTGTATGTGTGGACAAAAGCAGAAAATGGTGCACACCAAAAAATATTCTGATCTATAAAACTGTGGGTACGCCTGCTAGTGTGCTATTTCCTTTTATAACTCTCAGATCAACTTAAAATTGTCCACACTTGGATCAGCCTCATATCCCACCCTTTACACACCCACATTCAAATAAATATAAACATAAAATGGTCAGTACAAAGCTCCTCATGAATGTCGATGCATAGAAATGAGCCTGCTGATCAATGGGTCTTTACAGAGAGACATGGCAACAGCCGAGTGTCACCACTGTGATTATATGTTTACAGCAATCAGGCCAGACCAGGTGCTGGAATTGATAGATGCATAAAATAATCTGGGCAGTGGCGTAAGGTAGTTACAATGGGCCCCAGTGCACGCTATTTTGAGGGGCCCTATTACGCCCTAGTTACAAGTTATGGAGCACACACACACACACACACACACACACACACACACACACACACACACACACACACACACACACACACACAGTTTTAGGTGTATATTTTAGCAACAGTGTGTCTTACTGCCACTTTTACGTTACATCCACTTGCAGATACTTGATATTAGACACATTAACATACATATTACACAGCAATCATCATTACATATCTGTATAAGACAAATCTACAAAAGAAAATAGGAAGTTATTAGTTTAGCTTGATAGTTTTTTATTGGTAAATTATAGTTTTTTTAATAGTTTATGTTGAATAACCATATAATTTGTTATAGATTGACACTGTTTTACAAAACCAGAAAACCATGATGGAGATGGGTTTGCCTTATTTAGGGCATGTACGGAAAATAGCACCATTTTTGTTTTAATGTGAGTTCTTCTTTGAACACGGACGTATTTCCAGGTGGCAGTCAGGCCCTCCACCCCATGGGCCCCAGTGCAACCGCACTGCCTGCACTGTCTATCTTTACGCCCCTGAATCTTGCAAGAGGTGCACGGGGTGCGCGCTCGCCACCCGGTTGCGAAATTGCGTCATTTGCACGTTTGCTGCCACAATTGAGACCGTGCGTAAAAGTATCCCCGGGGAGCACCTAGAGCACTCACATAGCACCATAAGTGATCTCATGCATTATGCCACACGACCAGATCAACAAACCCCGGAAGCCACGACCAAGACAGCGGCATTATAGCCCGGATAGGAGCTTTATTTCCACAAAGCCTATACAAACAGGGCGCAACTTAGCGCTGAAAGCCACACAACGGTTACCAGGTCAAATGGTCTGAGAAATAGTCTGGCCAACTGAATACAGAGCCAACTTTAATAGACTACATTTAAGTTAAGTTAACACATAGCTATCGTCATGTCATACTGATAGCTGACACACCTGCCATGATACCGTGACATGTATTCAACATTTAACCAAACTAATAAGTCCATATCATGCCAGCCAGCACAACAGCATAGATGGGGAAAAATAAAATAAAAACAACAACAGTAAATCCGTGTTGGAATCAGGAGGAGAGTTAGTTATCGTTACCTCTGAGCAGCCGGTGGCCGCAATGAACAGCTTATGGAGGTTGCATTGATTAACTTTGTGGTGCGTTCACTCTCTATTCAGTAAGAAAGTAAAAAATAGTATTGGGCGAAGTTACATTACAACGTTGTCATGATGGGTTCAGTGTAATCTTGTAAAATGTAGCTTTTGGAGAGAAACGTGAATAAATCCAGTTGTTTAAAAAAGAATTTTGTTGATGTTTTCACAGCAATATAAAATAGAAATTAGAGAGGGAATTACGGCATATTGTAAAAAGTTTTTTGTCACACTTACACTAAGATCTGGAACGAGATCCCATACTACATTAGAGCTTTACCCCAATAGACATTTCAGACATGCATATAAACACTGTGATGGAAGGACAAACCAGCAATCAATTCACTCACTCCATTTAAGTCTGTTAGGGTGCAATCACACCGAGATGAAACGCTAGAAGCACGATGCCAGTAAAACAATTGTTTTCCTATGATACGGCGCGTCTGACCGGCGTTCAAGTGTCTTTTTAGGCCCCGTTCAGATGTAGCATCTAAAAGCGCGTGGAAAACGCCAGCTGTGCCGTTTCCATCCTTTTATTGGGACCATGTCATTGGTTCGACAGCCCATTGGTTCGACATCCCATTAGTCCGACTGTCCGCGGTGCTGAACGGCTCGCGGCGGGCGTATGGTGCGCTGCGACCGGCTTATGTGTTTGTCACTTTCTTTTTCATTTTAACCCACACCATGATCTTTTCCTGACCCTAACCAAGTGGTTTTTGTGCCTAAACCTAACCAGACCTTAACCACAGGGCATCATGATGATTTCGGAACGGACTTAGGAACAATGAGTTTAATATGGTCGGAACAATGGGATGTCGAACCAATGGGCTGTCGAACCAATGGGCTGTCGAACCAATGGGCAGTTCCCCTTTTATCCAAGGCGCTTCGGAGGTTGCGCTACTGTCGCGCCTGCCGTTACTAAGCAACCAAAACCGCCTGTCACTCACAGGGGGAGTAAAAAAGTTACAAAGTTTACAAAAAAGTTAAATGGATTTCCAGCAAGCATCAGGAGGTGAGGTGTGTGCATGTGTGTGTGGAGGAGAGGGAGAGAGGGAGATGCTGGTAGAGAGATAGTGTGTGTTATTCGATATATAATGTTGTTGTTGTAACATCTGATCGATCTGTTTTATTTTTACCAACACTACAGTGCTACTTTAAAACTTTAACATCTGTTGTGCACACTCAAAGAACAATCCAGCTGGTACCTAAAAGCACTTCTAAATCTTTTTCGTTTTTGTCCGAAGAACAAGCTACAGCTATTACAGCCCTACAGGAGGTCCCTAAGACACTGTGGGCTGTCAGTAAGTATGATGCTGGCCTCATCAAAGACTGTGAACCTGTTGTCATCACTCCAAAATCAGACTTTAGAGCTGGCAAGGCTCAATATCCACTTAAACAAGAAGCCATCGGTGGCATAACACCAGTCTTTGAGTCTTTTAAAGCAGCAGGAGTAATTGTTCCCTGTGATGACTCTCCAGTGCGCACACCTTTGTTCCATTTTGCTCCAATGCCTTGCTCATACTATCAACTCAGATTCTGTCCCTCTAGGAAATGCAAGAGCTGATGCTGCTGCAAAAAGAGCTGCACTCCAACCCATTATCCTTGATCCTTTGTTTGTTTCAACTCCAGTCTCTATTCCCAGCTCCCTTACAGCAATACAGGCCTTTGCCACACCACAAGAAAAGACGTTGTGGAGACGCTGCGGTGCCACATAGAAAGAAGCAGTGTGGCGGGGACCCGATAACAAATCTTACCTGCCCAAACATTTTCTTTCCTCACTTTAAAAAAATGACACATGGATTGGACCATGTGTCAAAAGGGGGGATGTTGGATGCCATAACTCAACACTGTTTCACCAAAGGGTTTTCAGTCCATGCGCAGAAGTTTTGTCAATCATGTATGGTTTGTGCAACACATAACGCAGGTAAAACCAAAACACTCACACACGTCGCTCACCCACCACAAGACAGACCATTCGAACATTTGACGATGGATTTCATAGAACTGTCGCCAGCAGGAGGGAAGAAAAACTGCTTGGTGATGGTTGACATGTGGTCAAAATGGGTTGAAGCATTTCCAGCAAAACACCAAAGCAGCCAAGTGGTAGCAAAGGCTCTGTTAATGGAAATAATTCCCAGATGGGGAATACCAACTAAACTGAGCAGTGATAATGGCTCACACTTTGTCAATTCTGCAATAACCCAAATCAGTGATTTTCTTGCCATTGACCTCAGACAACATTGTGCATACCACCCTGCCAGTGGAGGTCCAGTCGAACGGGAAAATAGCACTCTGAAATCAATATTGGCCAAGTGTTGTGAGGAAACGGGACTGCCATGGACAAGAGCTCTGCCTATTGTTCTAATGCATATGAGAATGAGAAAAAGGTCCAGAGTGAACATGAGTCCCTTTGAAATTCTTTTTGGCAGACCTCCATCCCTAGGAGTGGAGCCTGTAACCAGGCCACTCCCCTCCACTGGCCTATGTGAGGATGACATGTTACAATATTGCAAAAACCTATCTTCCACTCTATCTCAAATCTCTCAGCAGGTGAAATCAGCCCTTCCACCACCAGCCTCCACATCACTCCATGATTTCCAACCTTGTGACTGTGTGGTGATAAAGGACCTAAGAAGGAAACACTGGCACTCCAAACGCTGGTGAGGTCCATTCCAGGTGCTCCTGACAACACATACTGCTGTGAATATCGCTGAGAACAATGTGGATTCACGCCAGCCACTGCAGGAAGGTCCCTGAGCCAACGGAGGAACTCAGATGTCGACGCGAGTACGGACAAGGCGAGGACAAACAACGCGAAGACGAATAAGCGCAACAGAGGATGACACGAGGAATAACTCCGTGAATTCAACAGACACCAACTAGACGTGCAGGACTAACAACGCAAACCTTTTCCCACCAGACTACACCATGCACCACCTGATCCTGACCCTATCATGTTTGGCTATGCTGATAGAGGCCTACACCTACATACCTGCCAAGACTGTCACTCTGACAGAAGGACAAAGTACAACATTCACCTATGCTGTTTATCCCGAAATTTGGCAATCAGGTCAAATTCACACATATTATGAACATTAACAATGCTGATCAAAATTCAGCCTCATTTCACATTCCTGATCCCCATTATTACCCCAGCTCAAATTCTGACTCCGATAATGACATTTTGTAATTATGTTTTTTTTTTGTCTTCTCTCTCTCTCTCTCTCTCTCTCTCTCTCTCTCTCTCTCCATTTCCTTCTTTTTTTTTATATACATATATACATATTTTTTGTTTATCATTATTTTTTTTTCTCCTTTTCCTTTCCTTTTCCCCCCTCTCTTTTCTTCTAAACAACTGCCATGATGATACATTTTAAATTCCATGTGAATAAATGTGTTGGATAATTAAGTTGTAACTATTTTATTTTATTATATATTTATTTTTTTCCCCCTTTCTTTTCTTTTTTGTTTTAGTGATTAATCAATAATCAGAAGGGGGGAATTGTAATTGTAATTTCAATTTCTTTGTGTATTCTTTGTGTTTTCAACTACTTCAAATCAATCAATCAATTTTATTAATAAAGCCCAATTTCACAAATCACAATTTGCCTCACAGGGCTTTACAGCATACGACATCCCTCTGTCCTTTGGACCCTCACAGCGGATAAGGAAAAACTCCCCCAAAAAAACCCTTTAACGGGGAAAAAAAAACAGTAGAAACCTCAGGAAGAGCAACTGAGGAGGGATCCCTCTTCCAGGA
>NC_065526.1:39133538-39133677 GCF_006386435.1 Epinephelus moara
TAGTTCAACCATAAATGGTCATGCAAATCACCTCATGAATGCGATCTGCATATAAATAAGCCGGCATGCGAGTGTTCTCTCGTTGTGAGTCACGGCGACAGGTGTGAGAAACGAACCAAAAAACGGAATTTCTCAGAGA
>NC_065526.1:39133705-39138356 GCF_006386435.1 Epinephelus moara
GATCTGCATATAAATAAGCCGGCATGCGAGTGTTCTCTCGTTGTGAGTCACGGCGACAGGTGTGAGAAACGAACCAAAAAACGGAATTTCTCAGAGACTGAGCTCGAGACCCTTTAACGGGAGGTGGAGGACTGAAGAAAGATTTTATTTGGTGGCCACAGCAGCGGGATCACTAATAAAGCAAAAAAGAGTGGCAACACATCAACGCTGCTGATGCTGTCAGCTGTGTCTGTGGGACTGCACAGACAGTGACAGACAAAAAAAAGTGGTCTGATCTAAAGGTAGACCAAATATTTCTACTCCTTTACCAACATGTAGTTAATGTGTTGCTTTTAAATTTGAGGATGTCTGAGATTGACGTGCGACATAAAGAATCACATTTATTAAAGGTGGAGGCAAAAAGGAGTATGTGCCAGTGCCATCTTGCACAATTACGCACAAGGGTCACCGCAGTATTTACATATTCATGGCAATTAGTCTGATCAGACACCCGGCCTGAATTACAGCATGAACCAGTGGTATCCCTGTCCCAAAATACAACCTGTAATTTGAAATACAATTCAAAGATGAAAGTGTAATAGGCAAACACGTTTCTCCATGCCGGTTTTGTCATGAACAGCACATGTCTAAGTAGGGCTGATGAAATGAGTGTAACGGTTGTGCTTAATGGCTGTATTTCGAGACATGATAAATGCACTGGAAATATTTAGCTAAATAAATAAATATATTCCATGCAGTCGCGCCATCCTCTCCCCCTCCTGCGCTCACAGAGTGGACAATGAGACGTTAGAGGCTTTGCAGATTAAATACGTATTTAGAAAGAATTTCAATTCAGGATTTTAGTTGGATTTTACAACGTTTTTATGAAACAATTATCACTCACTCCAAGCGCAAAATAAGGCTGCTGGANGATGAATGCCATCTCTCCTAATAAGACCAGGTTTTCCCCAGAAAGTTTGCCAATTATTAACAAAAGCCACATTGTTTGCTGGACACCACCTGGACAGCCAGCGATTAAATGATGACATGCGTCTAAACATGTCATCAGTGGTCAGATTTGGGAGGGGTCCAGAGAAAACTACTGAGTCCGACATTGTTTTTGCATATTCACACACCGAGGCAATATTAATTTTAGTGACCTCCGATTGGCGTAACCGGTGTCATTGCCGCCCACGTGAATAACAATCTTACTGAATTTACGTTTAGCTTTAGCCAGCAGTTTTAAATTTGATTCAATGTCGCCCGCTCTGGCCCCAGGGATACATTTGACTATGGCCGCTGGTGTTGCTAACTTCACGTTCCTCAGAATAGAGCTGCCAATAACCAGAGTTTTATCCTCAGCGGATGTGTCGCTGAGTGGGGAAAAGTGGTTGGAAACGTGAACAATGCTAGTGGAGGCTATGCTATGTGGCTCCGTACCGGCTACAGGGGACTGGCTAACTACCGCAGCTACTGAATGATTTTCCATGGTGCGGAGCCGTGCTTCTAATTCACTAAGCCTCGTCTCCCATGCAGAAAATAAGCTACACTTGTTATAATTACCACTGTCGCTAAAGGAGGCAGAGGCATAGCTAAACATTTGGCACACCGAGCAAGAAAGAGCAGAGGGAGAAGCCATCGCTAACTGTTAAGCTAATGTAGCTACCAAGGCTAGTAATGTGCAAACAACAGCTAAGAGATTAGCAGAAGTCGTAAAAAGGAGGAGAGCTATAAGTGCTTAAACAACTAGTGTGGGTTAAGACTTGAAGTAGATGTTAAAGCAACTGAAGTGAGAAAGCAGAAAGCAGGCTAGTAGAATTCACTAGAGCAGTACAGAGACGCTGTCACAGAAACACCGGAAATGACACAACTCGCTTACCGCAATACGTCAGCACGTGGTTCGAACAGATGATGTCTGAGTTATTAACAGCTCAATGCATCTTTGCAGCTACTGGATCTAAAGTGGGAACAGTGTCTTGTTGACATTCATAAACTTTTTATTATGCACTCACTAAAGTTAATAATTCTATTAATTATGCACCTATTGCAACATCCAGATATCAATCATTATTTCAATTTTATTTCATTAAAGAATTCTGATGCATTCTTTTCACTCTAGTATGATATTATTTTCTTTAGCAAAGGATCATGGGAATCTCATTTCCTCAAAATGGCATACTAAGACAAACATGAGAATGGCTGTGTTCGAAACCGCATACTACATACTACATACTGCCATACTACATACTACATACTCAATCAACAGACAGTATGCAGACCGTTTACACTGTAGCATACTACATGATAACCGACAATGCATTTCGCTCCTGCCCGAGCCAAAATCAGCCGGCCTTAAGCTGATTTCGCTTAAGCTCTAAACTCTGTACATATATAACTTTAGCAACATTTGAAACATTTTTAGGCGAGAAAGTATCCGTTTAGATCCACAACGTGTTGAAAATCTGACCAAATACCAGCTATTTACAATTTTGTTCGGACGATTTCGGACGATTTCGGAGATTTCGGCGCTACTCAAGCTAGCCGTAGTGAGCAACGCACTTCCGGTTATTTTCACAAAATAAAACACCCGTTGCCCTTTCTTATACAGAAAACCATAATGTAAAATGTGTGCTTTTACTTTGAAAATGGGAGGCGAACCTACCTTTGATGTAGCTAGCTTGAAACCGCCGTTTTGACCGATCTCGTCCCGTTAACGGAATTTGACCGTTCAAAATGCCTCACCGGAGAGTCTTGTCAGCTCTGAGACGAAGATCGGCCCGCCATCTTCGGTACAGAATGATGCTCGCAATCGACTTGGGATTGTTCTCAGATGTAAGTTTCCTTTTTAATCAACTATAAATCTAATCATAATATACAACGCAATATAACATACCTCACAGCCTGAAAATTGGAGGGAAAAATGTACATCATTGAACAACAAAGTCGTTGTGAATTGAATGATTTCATAAAGTTTAATAAGTTATAATATACAGTAGTAATAAATATAAATAAATAAATAAATAAATAATCTCATTTAAAAATGTAAAAAAATACTTATTTCATATATAATTAAGTAATTGTCCTTAAAAATCATATTGTTCATTCATATTATAATCTATTACAGGTGGCGTCAAGAGGGCCATACTGCAGGGTGAATCCCAATGTTCCTCTGTTGCGCCTCTATTTTAATGGTGGTGACACCAGGAAGGATTTCCGTGTGTCCCGAGAGTCCCTGGAGAGCCTCATCCAGCTCGTGGCAGACAAGGACCATGGCTGGGAAAAGTCCTTTGAGGTCCTGGTTTTTGTGTTCTGGTTGGCCTGTGGAACGTCCTACCGGGTTGTGTCAGAGGCATTTGACATCCCCCGCACCACATGCCATGACATGATTCACCGGGTCAGCAAGGTCATCCGGGGGGTGTTCAGGAGGCTCATCCGCTTCCCTGACATGGAGGAGCTGGAGGAGATCGGTGCAGGATTCCAGCAGCTGTCTGGTTGTCCGGCTTTCTGCAGAGTGGCAGGAAGCATTGATGGGTGCCATGTCCGCATTGTCCCACCCAGGCAGTTTGCAGGGGACTACTTCAACAGGAAGCTGTTCCACTCCATCCAGTTCCAGGCCATCTGCGACCACAAGGGTCGTTTCCTGGATGTGGTGGTGGGCTTCCCTGGCTGTGTGCATGAGGCCAGGGTCCTGAGGAGCAGCCCCTTCCATGTGCACCAGCTGTACCCACCTCCTGGATGGTATCTGATCGGGGATGGCGGATATCCATGCTTGGCTGAGCCGATTTGCCTGTTGACAGGCTTCAGGGAGCCTGTCCGCAATGCGGTGGAGGGCAGGTACAATGCCAGGCTGTCCAGGGCACGGTGTGTGGTGGAGAGGGCATTTGGAGTCCTCAAGACCAGGTGGCGCTCCATATTCCTCAAGGCACTGGAGGTGAAGGTGGAGTTTGTGCCAGAGGTCATCACTGCCTGCCTTTTTCTCCACAACCTCTGCATCAGCAATGGGGACATTTTGGAGCCTGAGCCTGTGGAAGAGGAAGAGGAAGATGGTGGTGATGGCGATGGAGGGGAAGGCCACGAGCCTGTTCAGTGGTCTGGGGACACTCTCAGGAACAGGCTTGCAGCTGCAGTGTCTGCGCCGAGAGACCGGGTCCCAGTTCTGCAAGAACATGACTATTGTTAATTTGTATTCTACACAGGGAGTTCTGTTTCTATAAAATGTTTAAAGAAGTTCATGTTATTGTTTTATTCAACCCTGTTGTAAATAGTTAGTGCCTCTTAGNTTTCTTATTCCATAAATATTTTGTTTTTATTATTATTAATTTCCTTTGTCTCTCTCAGCATTGTAAATGCTGCTGTAATTGCAATTTCCCCAGTGTGGGATAAAGTACTCTTATTATTATTATTAATATCAGGGGGACCAATCGCCTACACACTAGAAAACATATTGGTTATATGAATGTATTCCTGTGAAATTCCTATGGTCGAGAAACTTGAGACACGGTAGCAACTGTTTAATACCACAATCACAGAATTAAAATACTTTTCTATCTACATTTAACTGTCGCTTCATCTTTTTGGCGCTCCTTTTTCATGTCATCCCCTTGGATCTTCTTAGATCTAATTACTATTTAATACCAGAGACACCTGAGCACATACCTCATGTTTTGCCATT
>NC_065526.1:39138856-39141539 GCF_006386435.1 Epinephelus moara
TTTTGACCTCTGAGTATCTGAGTTTTTGATATCTCATGGAAGACAAAGAAAGTCAGTTTGAGAAGAGAAGAGCGAGGTCACGAGCTTTCTGGCACGGCTCGGGACCTTGACTTTTTTGCTTCCACATCCGACAGCCCATTGGTCCGACATCCCATTGTTCCGACCATATTAAACCCACTGTTCCGAAGTCCTTTCCGAAATCATCATGATGCCCTGTGGTTAAGGTCTGGTTAGGTTTAGGCACAAAAACCACTTGGTTAGGGTTAGGAAAAGATCATGGTGTGGGTTAAAATGAAAAAGAAAGCGACAAACACATAAGCCATGAGCCTGCTTCGCCTCAAGCCTTTCCCAGCTGACCCAGAGCCAGTCGCAGCGCACCATCAAGGTAGAAATATGCCCGCCGGGAGCCATTCAGCACCGCGGAGAGTCGGACTAATGGGATGTCGGACCAATGGGCTGTCGGACCAATGACATGGACCCGTTCCACAAAGCTTCCTGTAACCCATCAGTTTTCTGAAAGTGAGTGACAAAAGTCTCAACATCGGCCAGGCCAAAGGTGGCCAGGTCAGTGATGTCTTCAGGCCAGTTGCTTAGGTCAAACATGGTGGCAGCGGCCTTCAAGACATCCATATCAAGATTGCCAAACCGCGTGGTGAGGTTGTCACAGAAGCCATTGATTAGTTTATCTTTCACTTTGTGGAAGTCATCATCATCCGCTTGTTTCCTGTTGACTTTTACACCAGAGAAGGTCTTTCCAGGAAAAGGTCTGTTACACCCGCAAACGTAATAACAGCCCACAAACGTAATAAACCACAAACGTAATACAAATCTGCAGCTTTGAATGTAATAATGCAAATGTAATAAATTTCCCACAAATGTAATAGCAGCTGCCTACTACAAACGTAACACACAATTTTCCGCAAATGCAATAACTATTACATTTGCAGGAAATTATTACATATGTGGGAAGATGAAAATCTAAACTGTAATAACTTCCCACAAATGTAATATGAGACTGAATAATGATCTTTGTGGTTGTTGTTGTTTGTTTGTTTGTTTACTTATACACCTGCCAATAGTGATGCGTGTGTTGACAAGCAACCCGCAGGTCGGGTCAGAAATTGACAGAGCAGTGTTCTGAGTAAGTTAGAAATAACTTACAGAAACACACACATACACACACTGGTCATTCCTTGTCAGTTCACAGAATTACTCTGTGGCAGCAAATATGTTGTTTAATTGGATTTATTTTATTTTCTTCTGCCTCTTGTTAATACGGATTTCTCTGCAGCATCCGGCCTACAGTACCTGTTCAGCACCTCGGACAGTGGCGCTGCGGGATGGGTTGGCTCTCATAGGGTGTCAGGTGCAGGTTGTAAGGTTTTAAAAACCATGGTTTACAATAACTTAATCCTCCTCCACTCAAAAATGTGTTTTCTTCTTGTTCCTACAGATGAATGTTTGAGCCTCACTGTGCAGAATGATGTATGTGCTGAGCTTGACACTCGAAGGCTGTTTTCACATTTATCTGCTGAAAATGCTCATATGATTTTAAGGGCTAGGGCTACGAGCCTATGTTGGTGGCTTATGTAGCCTATGTTTGAACCGTTTGATTAAAATATGTCTGCATATCAAAAGCCAAAAACTTGGAAGGGCTACAAGCACGATTTGTGACATCACATATATTTTAGAAGCCAGTCATGGTCCAATGTTCAACTTACACAAGTGTGATGTGGAAACTTGAAGCCTCCCGTGCACATACACTGAGAATGGACTTAACAGTGAAACCTTTGGGATGGGCGGTATCATATATATCTTGAGATTTCAATGAATCCATTGATACCAAATACATCATGCTGGCTTACCGGGAAAGGGGTGAAAAGTTGTTCCAAAGTTGAACTGTTTTACCGCAAAGTTACCATCGCCTGCGCGTCTTCTTTGGTTTTATTGGTAGAGTTTTGATGCATACCCATACATTCATTTATTTGCGGCAACTATCAAATAATTCATATTCAAATAATAATAAGTGGATGAGACGTTACAGTACACTTAACTGAAAGGCTGTTTATTTAAAGTAATGTAACATAATGTATCATTTTGTCTGGGAAATTTTCAGTTACCTACATGGCAATTCTCACTTTCCTGCATTCACATAGGCTACATTAATTTAAGTTCACCAGTCATTAATTATTTGCAAGCCTTTAATTGTCAGTGTTCAGACAGTCTTGGTCCATGTTACTATCAAAAAGTACACGAACCAGTCTTAAATCTTGAAAAATGTTTTTATTACTTCAAAGAATGAACGACATATTCAAGTTTTTGGCTTTTGATATGCAGACATATTTTAATTAAATGGTTCAAACGTAGGCTACATAAGCCACCAACATAGGCTTGTAGCCCTAGCCCTTAAAATCATATGAGCATTTTCAGCAGGTAAATGTGAAAACAGCCTTCGAGTGTCAAGCTCTGCACATACATCATTCTGCACAGTGAGGCTCAAACATTTATCTGTAGGAACAAGAAGAAAACACATTTTTGAGTGGAGGAGGATTAAGTTATTGTAAACCATGGTTTTTAAAACCTTACAACCTGCACCTGACCCCCTGTGAGAGCCAACCCATCCCGCAGCGCCGCTGTCCGAGGTGCTGAACAGGTACTGTAGGCCAGATGCTGCAGAGAAATC
>NC_065526.1:39141613-39161432 GCF_006386435.1 Epinephelus moara
TTTCACCTTCCCACATATGTAATAATTTCCTGCAAATGTAATAGTTATTACATTTGCGGAAAATTGTCTGTTACATTTGTAGTAGGCAGCTGCTATTACATTTGTGGGAAATTTATTACATTTGCAGGATTATTACATTCAAAGCTGCAGATTTGTATTACGTTTGTGGTTTATTACGTTTGTGGGCTGTTATTACGTTTGTGGTTGTAACAAGGTCCCACTTCATCCAGGAACTACTTCAGATGCTGACCTGGGACTGTCTGAAATACAGAAGAAAAAAACTTTTACAGTCATGATTGCTAAACATACACTGTAGCATATTAATTCCTCTCTAGGGAGTTTATTTTGTTTACCTGCATGGCTACAAGACCCAGGGTCATCTTCTGCAGTCCATCTGACACCATCTGCAATGTCAGCCCATCCCTCTGAAAGAGAAGGCTCAGAATTAAACCCATAAACACATTTAACCCTATGGGCCCGAACGACGCATAGTGCGTCCAAATTCACACCCACACCCGTGTGTCAAAGCGAGAAGCCATGCATATCACGTGAAACAGCGGAATAGTAGCTTTCCGAGAAGACCAAGCACTTGTCGGTAGTCCAGTGTTTTTACAGTGAAAAAAAATGATGAAGTTACACTAAAATTATGTATAACAGAGCTTTCATACAGCTTTGCACACACATTACTCTTGGATGGATTACTCGCGAATGCAGGCTCGCACAGAAATGCCACGCATATCACATGAAAGTGCAGGAGCAGAGCTTTCCAGTGATACCACACACACCATTGTGCTGCCATCCCATCACCCTATAAATACAGATCAAGTGTCTACAAAATAAAAACCTGACGAATTTATTTACAATCCATTAGATCTTGTTATCTGTCACTTCATATAGTGAGGAATATCATATCTTACCATGTCTTAGGCTTACGTGTGTTTCTCTCTGTCTATCCACATTTGCAGTCCAGCTTTCAAGATGCAAATATCTCCATATTGTCCAGTTGACACTCCATCGATCTTTGTATGGCAAAACCAGCGCGCTTCACCTTCACCCAGACAACTGAGGCCTAATTATGCATGCCTGTCAGGGCAGTAGTCACCATATACATTGAGGGGGACACGTGCCCCCCCACCAATGCCCAAAATGTCCCCCCAACATATAACTGAAACTGAAAAACAAATATGATCTTGGAGGACATGATTGCACTTGGTTGACTATTTTTCTATTATCTTAGATGTACATATTGTATGTTTCTTTAAGATAAAACACATTTTTGACTTGTGAATGAGTCAATGGAATTTCAGGCACATAGGAGGACATGTAATGATAGCCCAGATTGTCCTGAAAAAAACAAGACATAGCATGTGTATGTAGCCTTTATAATGACTGTGATATGAGCTTAAAAGTAAAGGCAGTAAAAATACCCCAAAAAGACCTAGGGCCCATAGGGTTAATCTAACTTCCCTTGTTTTCAATCCACAGCCTAGTACTGAATTACTCTCACAATGGTTTTAGAAGAGTGATAATAAAACACTTACACACTGAGCCTGATAAACTTCAATTGCCAAAATGTATGAAATGCTCCTTTAACCTTACTGCTGGAGAGGAATGAAGTCAGGCTATGGCGTTAGCAAATCAGCAGGAGTTAGGATGAACATGACGCAGCCTATATCCATTAGCCTGCTCAACATAACACACAGCTCATCGATACTCCTAACACATTCACTCTGCTCATCTTGCTTCACACATTTACTGTCACTCTTGTATCTCAACCATATGCATCTTCACGCACATTTCACTCACTTTAACTCACACAGAACGTCATTAGCGACGCACTTAGCTACCGAAGCTATTTCTAGCGGCACCCTCCACGAGCCGCGACACACACACACACACACACACACACACACACACACACACACACACACACACACACACACTCTTAATCGCGGTCAAAATCAATGTCTCTGAGTGTCACAGTTACACAGTAAGGTTCTGCTAACACATACTACTGTTATCTGGGTGTTAATTTCCGCTCCGCTGGAGCGAGCTATAGTGCAGCCGCTTCTCAAAAAAGCTGGAGAAGGTAATGGCTAATCAGCTGTTAGCTTATCCTGAGAAAAATTATATTTTTGAGAAGTTTCAGTCTGGCTTCAGGCCCCGCCACAGCACTGAATCAGCCCTTCTAAGGGTTTTTAATGATATCATTTTAACTGTAGATTCAGGATGTGCTGCTGTCTTGGTGACCTTAGATCTGACTGTAGCATTTGACACTGTTGATCACAGGACCCTGTTGTCGCATCTACATCAGTATGTGGGGATCAGGGGGTTGGCCCTCATGCTGCTTCAGTCCTATTTGGCTGACAGGACTTTCTCTGTAATGTTGGGTAAATTCTCCTCTAGCATGGCTCCTCCAACTTGTGGGGTGCCTCAGGGGTCTATTTTGGGACTGTTGTTGTTTACTTTGTATATGCTTCCTCTTGGGTCCATTTTTCGTAAGCATAATATATCATTTCATTGTTATGCGGACGATGTACAGATCTATCTCCCTCTGAAAATGAACTGTGAGCACTCACTGAATCCCTTATTAGCCTGTCTGACTGACATAAAGCTTTGGATGAGCAAAAGCCACCTTAATTTGAATGATACGAAAACTGAGGTTATTGTCTTTGGATATGCAGAATGTTCTACTTACTCTTTTCATAATGTGAACACCCTCACCACAAATATCAGCGGGTCGATCAAAAGCCTTGGTGTGACTCTGGACACTGATCTAAATCTTAAAAGACAAATTGGCACGGTTGTGAAAGGTTCTTTTCATCAGCTTCGATTGCTAGCTAAAGTTAAGCCCTATTTGTCTTCCAAGGATTTGGAGAGGGTCATTCATGCCTTCATATCATCAAGACTTGATTACTGTAATTCTCTTTATGTTGGTTTAGATCAGTGCTCCCTTCGTCGCCTGCAGCTAGTCCAAAATGCAGCGGCTCGCCTCCTGACTGGCACCAAGAAGCGGGACCATATTACACCTGTTCTGATGTCCTTACACTGGCTTCCTGTTCATTTTAGAATACATTTCAAAATTCTGTTGTTTGTTTTTAAAATCTTACATGGATTGGCCCCTCAGTATCTGGCGGAGCTGTTAAAAACTCACAATCCAGTCAGAGCCCTTAGGTCTTCAGGTGATCTGCTGCTTGAAGTGCCCAGATCAAGGCTTAAAACTAAAGGCCGAGCATTTTCAGTGGCTGCTCCCAAGCTCTGGAATAGCTTGCCGTTGCATGTTAGACATGCAGAATCCCTGGGAAGATTTAAATCATCTTGACTTTGTGTAATATACGTATGCTCTGTCTCAGGTTTTTCTATGTGTAATTGATGTTGTTTCTAACTGTCTGTCTGTTTATATATTTGTTTGTTTTTTTTGTGTTTTGTATCTGTTTTTATATTTTGGTATTTATCATTCTATTTATGTGGTATTGTAATTTTCACAGTGTTCTTGTAAAGCACTTTGGTGACTTCTGTCTTTTTAAATGTGCTATAGAAATAAATGTGACCTTGACCTTGACCTTCATTATACTCAGCCTGTCTGTAGGAAATTTAGAAACATGACTAGCTGCTAGTTCAAGTATGACCTTCATCTCTGTAGCTAAAGTTGCTAGCCTAATTATTACTGACTGAATGAACCGAGTACGTTACACCTCTTCTGATTAACTGTAACATTACCGTCATTATCATAAACATCAAAATTTAGAACAGTCTACTTTTTTTTTTAACTTTGTAAGGCCATCATGTACATGATTAGCTGAGTTGCTATTGTTAGCTATCGCAAAGAACTAGAACTAGCTAAAAATCAACAAGCTAATGTTAGCCTATAGCCTACTTTAACAAACTAACGTTAACTTACCACAGGGGCAGAAACAGATGAAACATCGTCTTCAGAGTCCCGACGCCAAGTGTTGCATCCTACTCCAGCTGGAGCGGCACTGGAGGGGCTTGCATCTGTTGTTTCGACCATCTCAGCATTGCTAGGTTCTGTGCTCTGATGAAAAGCGGCGAGCATAGCTGGCAAGTGGCACCCAGCGTGACCATCATGCAGCAAGTTGAGTTCCATGTGCGTGCATGCGTGCGCATGTGGAGCCAGATCAGGTGCAGCAAAAGCCACTGAATTTTTGCTGTTCATAAGTTTTTATTGAAATTATTCAAGCGACAAAAGCGACGTTCAGATACCCATACGTAATGACGTTGTAACTAACACCCATTTTGATATTGCTATGACTTTTCTTTTTTTTTTTTTTTTTTTTGCTGTCCCGGAATTGTCCCAGACACATCATCTTTGTGTCCCAGTAGCAATTTTTATAGTCCCCGGGAAGTCGGGACACCGTTAGTTTCAAGCCCTGAGAGCATATTAATAATTTATTAACCTTTATACGACACTTTCCCACTTTAGATCCGGTAGCTGCAAAGGATCATTATTAACTATTAACAACACCTTATTAATTTAATCTGATAGGGTTTTATAGTGTCTTATAAACCAGTGATAAATGTGGTTATTGTTCTATAATTAACCCTTATAAATCATAATTAATGTAAATAGACATCTTATTAATTAATATTTAGGATAGCTTTATAAACTGTTATCAGGTTTCTATTAGGTGCTTATAATGCTTCTATATGCAGTAATTGTTAATTACGCTATAATTAGGGGCGGCAGTAGCTCAGGCCATAGGGAATTGGGTTGGGAACCGGAGGGTCACCGGTTTAAGTCCCCGTCCGGACCAAATGCGGAGCGTGGCCTGTTGGCTGGAGAGGTGCCAGTTCACCTCCTGGGCACTGCTGGGGTGCCCTTGAGCAAGGCACTGAACCCCCCAACTGCTCGGGGCGCCTGACCAAGGCAGCCCCCTCACTGTGACATGTCTCCACTTTGTGCATGTATAGGTCCTGTTTGTGCATGTGTGTGTATTTCGGACCTGTGTGTTAATGACGACGGAGTGAAAACTTGAATTTCCCCTCTGGGGGATTAATAAAGTATATAAAATTAAAATAAAAATTAAAATTAAAATTAAATAAATTAAATTAAAATTAACACTTATATAGTCTTATTAATGGTAATAAACAACTTATTCTGTCTTATAAGTGCTCATTAACTGTTAATTGGTGCTTATTAAGCATTAATTAACACTTATTACAGTACCTTAATATAAAGTGTTACCAAAAGACCTACACAGACCACCGATCCCCAGCCTCTTCCTCTCCAATGCCAGGTCCATTACCCACAAGATCTGCGATCTGGAGCTACATTTGGCCACCAACAACTCAATACGGATCTGCAACACCAAAATTATCACGGAAACTTATTTCAACTCTTTAATCCCAGACATTGTTGCCGAGCTGACTGACAAGACGCTACACAGACAGGACAGATCCAGAGATACCGTAAAGAGCAGAGGAGGGGGCTGTGTGTGTATGTGAATAACAACTGGTGCACGCAGAGCCGCGTTATAGACAGCCACTGTTCCTGTGATCTGGAGTCTTTGTCAGTGTTATGCAGACCATTCTACCTGACGAGAGAGCTAACTGTAGTAATTGTGACAGCCATCTATATTCCACCTGACGCTAATGTTAGCTCGTCTATGGCTCACCTTCAGCAAACCATCAGTAAGCAGCAGAGAACCCACCCTAATGGTGTCCATGTGATTGCAAATGATTTTAACCAGGCATGCTTAAAGTCAGTGCTCCCCAAATTCACTCAGTATATGAACTGCAGAGATGGGGGACTCGAGTCACATGACTTGACTCGAGTCAGACTCGAGTCGCAAATATGATGACTTGAGACTTGCTTGACTAACGCTGATAAAAGACTTGACTTGACCTTGACTTTGTATTCATGATTTGAGACTTGACTTTGACTTGAGACAGATGACTCGCCTTGCCTTGCCTTGCCTTATGGCACGTCCAACAACACATAATTGAAACCACAAAATATCTCAATGCTGCTCGTCCATAGAGATCTAAGTGTCCTGAAGCCCCGACATAAAAAGTTGTTTGGAAAAACTTCATTTGAACACCACGTTTATGTGTGCACGCTTGCGTGAGACCGTGAGACATGGGCACCGCATTCATGTGTGTGTGCTTGCTTTCGCTGGTCTCTTACTGTCTGGTTGGTACAGCCTGGACCCAAATGTTTTTGTTGCCATTTGCAGAGCCTGGGTTGCCTACACAGACCGGACTTTTTCACAGCATATTCAGAGGACATGTAGCTAGCGGATCATGAGGAGATGTTTGCTGTATGTGACATATGACCTGACTTGTGACTTGCTTGACCTGAGCAATGACTCGAATTGACTTGCTTGACTTATAGCAGGGACTTGACTTGACTTGCTTGATTTTCACCACAACTAACTTGGGACTTGCTTGAGACTTGAAGGTAAAGACTTGAGATTTGCTTGTGACTTGCACATGTGTGACTTTCCCCCAAGTCTGATGAACTGTGCCACCAGGGGAAATAACACTCAGTGTTTACCGTAATTTAAAGCATGCCTACAGGACAGTGCCCCTCCCTCATCTAGGGCTCTCAGATCACCTTTCCCTGCTCCTCCTGTCTGCTTACACCCCTCTTAGGGGGAACACAAAGCCGTGCATTAAAACCATCACAACATGGCCCAAGGAAGCACTGTCACAAATCCAAGACTGCTTCTCCAGCACTTACTTACTTACTTATTTACTGCCCTTTATGCTGGCTGGCATGTAGGGCAGCAACAAAGGATCTCCACTCCTGTCTGTTCTGGGCCAGCGTCTTTACGGAACCCCAGGTGTGATGCAGGGCCTTCAGCTCTACTTCCTTGGTGTCCAGTGAAGGGCAGTTCGGGTGATGTTGTCGTGCTCTCTACAGATGACATGCCCAATCCATTTCCATCGCCTTCTCATAAGGATAGTAGCCATATTTTCCTGCTTACACAGGCTGAGAAGATGCTGGTTGGCAGGGGCGAAAATCCCATTTCATAGTTGGGGGGGACAATAAACAGTAAAATTTTAGAGAATAATTCCAGGGGGGGACAAGGAAAAAAAGTTGTAGCCTGTCTTTTATACAACATCTTTTACCACAATTTGAGGCTTTAATCTTTTCTCTATCTCTCCAACAGGCAGGCATAGGACCTTTCTTAGCACTGGCTGAGTCCACCTGCACATGTCCAGATTTAAAACAAAATGATTGAAATCAAATTAACATGTACACAACTACAACAGTCGGGTGCGCCGTGCTGTCCAAGGTGCTGAGTGTGTCTGGAGCAGAGCAGGTCTCTGTCTCCCTGTGCGCAGTAGTGTGAATATTTATGCTATTAAGTAAACGGAGAAAACATGTCTCTCATTGTTTAATAGCAGCAAAACAATAAGGCTTCATTCATCAAAGACCGAAACTCGATCTCTCTCCTTCTCTCCCTCTTTTTTATCTGGCAAAGGTGTGTGGAATGGATCTGTCGTCTCTGGCTGGCTGCAGGAGCAGGAGGACTAAACTCTGGCTTTTGAACAATGCAGGAGAAATGTTGCAGACAGTTTATATTATCAGCCTGGGCCTGGGGCTTGTTGTAACAGTAAATGGGATGTGTTGTAACTTGTGTAAGTTAAACTGTATCTGCGAGTGTACATCTTACCCCGCGTGATGTGGGCAGCGGTTCCAGCCACACGCTGCAACTGCTGCCAAGTACTAACGGCTGCTAGCCCCGCCCGTTGGAAAGAGTGTGGGATATACCACTACTAGGAATGGGAGGGGGGGACTAAATCTTTTAAGATTTAAATAGCACATTATTGCGTGATTATAATGAGCACCGTTTACATTGTGCTTTTAATAAATACTACTGCATTGTTCAAAAATTATTAATTGTGTCTCAAATTATTCTAGGGGGGTACAGCTTTATTGAAGGGGGAGTCATGTCCCCCCTGTCCCCGGGATTTCCGCCCCTGCTGGTTGGATATGGTTTGGGGCCAGAATATTCTTAGTATCTTCCGTAGGCTTTTGGTGTGAAAGGCTGACAGTTTGTGGAGATCATTTTCTGTCGTTC
This sequence comes from Epinephelus moara, assembly GCF_006386435.1. Classification (NCBI taxonomy): domain Eukaryota; kingdom Metazoa; phylum Chordata; class Actinopteri; order Perciformes; family Serranidae; genus Epinephelus; species Epinephelus moara. Next base: position 39,149,665 of record NC_065526.1, read on the forward strand.
TCCAACATTCTGAGCCGTATAGCAGGGTGGACAGGACGCAGCTCTGGTACAGTCTTAGCTTGGTGTTGGTGCTGTCCTGGGTCGACTTCCAGATGTTGTTAAGTCTCTGTAAGGTGTTCCTGGCCTTGCTGAGTCGGCTTGTGATGTCACTGTCTGCTCCTCCATCATGGCTAACTACACTGCCTAGATAGGTGAAATGGTCAGTTGTGGGTAGGTTTATTCCATCTACTTGGATTGGTGAGGGGTTAGGGATGTTCAGCATCATCAGCTCTGTTTTCTTTTGGTTGATCTTCAGACCGATTTGCTTTGCGTAGGTGTTTAGACGACATGTTTTCTCTTGCATATGCTGGTGTGTATGAGAGACCAAAGCCAAGTCATCTGCAAAGTCAAGATCTTCCAGTTGTGAAAACAGAGTTGTTGAGTAGTTGACAATGAAGTCATAGGTGGTACAAAGCATAGACATATATACATAGACGCCGCATCAACTGCCTGAGTGCGTCCTCGCCGGCCGCCATATTGGATGGGTCTCGCTTCGCCTCCACAGTGCATTCACTTCTATTGAGGAAGGAGCTGTATGCACAAGTAAAATAGAATAACTCACTGAATTTTCAACTGATTTTCATGTGGTTTGGTTTGTTACAAATGGCACACATGTAGTTATGATACAGGATGCGTTCGTACATTAAAAATGCGGGATTTCATGCTTTAATACTTTCTGCAGATAGCAACAGCATGTTATTTAGGTCACAACACAGTTATTTTATTCACCTCAACCCCAGAGAGGGATATATATATATATATAGATAGATAGATAGATAGATAGATAGATATAGATATACACACACATATACTGTGCTGCTGCCGTGGTCCTGCCAGATGCCTCCTGCTGCTGCTGCCATCATTAGTCATTAGTCATACTTCTACTGTTATTATACACATATGATTATTATCACACATGTATACTGCCAGATATTAATATATACTTTCAACATATTTCAACATAACAGCCAGAACTATAACTATAATATTATTACTTTCAATAATGTTGTTGTAAGCTACTGTCATTGCCGTCTGTCCTGCATCTCTCTCTCTCTCTCTCCGTCTCTCTTTCTGTCTCATTTTGTCATACGGATTACTGTTAATTTATTATGCTGATCTGTTATGTACGACATCTATTGCATGTCTGTCCGTCCTGGAAGAGGGATCCCTCCTCAGTTGCTCTTCCTGAGGTTATTACCGTTTTTTTTTCCCCTGTTAAAGGTTTTTTTTGGGGAGTTTTTCCCTTATCCGCTGTGAGGGTCCAAAGGACAGAGGGATGTTGTATGCTGTAAAGCCCTGTGAGGCAAATTGTGATTTGTGATATTGGGCTTTATAAATAAAATTGATTGAATTGATTGATATACACACACACATATATATAGGCTATACTGTACTGTATAAACACAATATACACAATACAAAACATAGTATAGCATATTAATAAATGTATTAATATATTTTAATAAAGAAAAAGCTTGATTGTTGATTGAGTTTATTTCTCATACACACTCTCTTTTATACCCTGATTAATGTTATTCTGGTTGCATTGTACTTGATTACAAAAAAAGAAAAACAGACAATTGCAAATATCTTACGATTATGAAATAAATTATCTCTTGGTTAAAGTGCTTGCTGGATGTCATTACTTCTTACTTTTACCCTCATGTCTTGGAAATTTCCCACAATTCCCCACACTCAGGTGGTCCCTGTCCTCCAGCTGTTTCCTTCTGTTTCTTATGGTCTGATTTTTCTTTTTTTTTCCACATCAATTTTCATGTCAATCAATTTCTCTTTTATATGAGCCACAGTCTGCATTTCAGGTGACGCAACATTCACCGCCAGTTCTCAAAATTCTAGAAAAACTTTTAGTGATGGATTAGACAAATTCATAGATAAACACAAATTATTCACAGACAGTCCGTATGGATTCAAAACAAACTGGTCAATATCTCTGACATTAATTGAATTAATCGAAATCAGCTGAATCTTTCATCTCTGCAGGTTATAAATTGGCTGAACACTGACAATATGGTGTACTGTAGGAGGAGATGATTGGGGACAGGTTGGTGGTAGGCATAAGACACCATGGCCTGTCAGAAAGCCTGCAGATGGATAGTGAACTAACACTGGCAAAAGCTGTCCTAAAAATCAGACTTGAAGAAATTAAGAAACCCATTGAAGAGCCCACAGAATGGTGTGCCGGAATGGTTGTAGCACCCAAGCACAGGGACGGAATCAGGATCTGTGTGGATTTAACCCACCTAAACGAGTACATCTGCCGGGAAAGACAGTCGATGAAACCCTGACCAAGCTTTCTGGAGCAACAGTTTTCACAAATCTTGATGCCACAGCAGGTTTCTGGCAAGTGCCCAGAATCTGCCCCACTCACCACCTTCATCACGCCCTTTGGAAGATAGTGCTTTTACAGATTGTCATTTCCACTTCCAGAGGAGGCCAACCCAGATGCTGGCAGGACTAGAAGGAATGGTCTGTCACACAGACGACATTCTGGTTTTTGGGTCATCCCGTGAACAACATGACCACAGACTGTGGTCTGTGTTGGAGCGACTCCAGAAGGAGGGGCTGACGCTCAATGACAAATGCCAGTTTGCAGTGGATGGGGTCACATTCCTGGGCCATGTTGTAAGTGCACAGGGCATAGAGGCGAACCCAGGGAAAATCAAGGCAATCACAGAGATGCCCACGGCCATGGATGTTGCCGATGTGAGAAGATTTTTGGGCATGGTAAACTATGTGGGAAAGTTCTCGCCACGTGTCACAGACCTCACATAGCCAATTAGAGACCTGCTGAAGTCAGACAGTGACTGGGCATGGGGAATCATGCAGCAGCGGGGTTTTGAAGAGCTGTGTCGGGAGCTGAGCTCACCCACCATCCTTTCACAGTACTGCTCAAACAGAGGAGCGAGAGCTGCACCTCATGCTTCCTCATTTGGGCTTGGAGGGGTTCTGTCTCAAAAGCAACTGTCAGGAGACTGGCGCCCAGTCTCCTTCATCTCATGCAGTATGACAGAGGCGGAGCGCAGGTGTGTGAACATTTTCAGTCTTATCTGGTCGGGATGGACTTCCTCATACAGATAGACCACAAAGCCCTCATCTCTCTGCTGAGCAGCAGAGCTCTTGACAGCTTGCCCCCTCGGATTCTTAGGTTCAGGCTGTGACTGCTCCGCTTCGCATACAGTATTGAACATGTGCCGGTAAGAATCTTGTCACCCCAATCCAAGCCCCACCAACAGCGGAGGATATGCAGCTGGAGAAAGATGTCAACCAGGTTGTGGTCAGAGGCAAGGCTGGTTCAGATCAAGACTGTAAAGGACGCAGATAATGTCTGTAGATAACTTAAGACCCTGGTGCAAACTGGATTGCCTAATAGAAAGGCTCTGGTTGCAGATGGACTATTGATGAAAGGCGACAGACTCGTCATCCCTGCCACCATGCGAGAGGAGATGCTGGACAAGGTGCATGAAAGTCACCAGGGCATGACAAAGTGTATTGCCAGAGCTCAGCAGTCCATATGGTGGCCAGGCCTGACCAAACACATGAAACAGTGTAGGAGCAATACCTTTAGAAAATGTTTGCACTCTTCATAAATGTAGGGGCACCACCCTCCTGATAGAGGGAAGCAACTAATCAAATTAGTAACTCCGGAAACCAATTATCAATCTCAATACCTCGGTTATGAATTCTCTATACAGATGAAGCCACTTCAAATTTGCCGTGCCATGCGAAAGCCTTCCAGATGCCTGCCAACTTCCAGCCAAATACCCCCCCCCCCCCCACCTTTCTGGGGCGGGGGTAGATTCCACTGTAACATGTCCATTTATTCAATTACAAGGTGTGGCGCTTCCCTCACAGAAACACAAAACCTGACAAAGGTTTAGAGGTGCTTGTACTTTACCTCAGATGCAAGTAATACACTTTAATTGCACTACTTTTATTTTAAAGATTTAGTTTGACCTATTAGTTACAGTACTTTTGTACAATAATATAAATTAGTTGCTAGGTTATATTATTACAGGTTACAATAAGCCACCCAGCAGTATTTAAGTTATTAAAATGACCACCTTTATCCGCAGCAGCATCAGTGTTATAAACACATTAGTTATTAAGGAAAACCTAAAATGTTGTTACAATTGGCCCAGGTCTCCCCTATCTGAAAATAGTGAGTTAGTCTTTCAGAATAATGAGAAACGTTCTGAAAATAACGTAGTGCCTGGCCCCTGGATTTGGCCCAGCTGCAGAAAATGTTCACATTATTTGACTAAAAAAAGTATACGCATTTTAACATCAGTTTGGACCACTCTAGCTAGTAGCTACTTTATAGTAGATAGAGTAATAATAATATGTAATAATAATAATAGAGTGAGGTGAGGTTTTTCTATGGCAGGCTACTTTGTACTAGTAGGTTTAGTGCAACGATAATGGTCTTTTGAGACAGAGAAGAGGGAGAGAGGTTTTCCATTGTAAGGACTCTAGAAACCCATTTTCACTGAGACAAATTGAGCTGAGAGATAAAGAGACCCCTTTAACCAGTTTTAGCAAAATTCATACCAGAATGACCAAAAAGTTTTCTGTAGGGGGGGGGTGGTCAAGGAGGTTGATTGGACCTTATTGATTACATTACATTATAATGCTTGAAGATAATTTGGAATGAAGGGTTTTAATTATTGCATGTGATTATTATCAAATTCTAGGCTAGCAAGAGTAATGCAACAACAACAAATAAATACTTGATGACAAACGTGAGGTCATGTACTCTTCGAAAAAGTGAATAAAGTACTGCATAATATAATGTAGGGGAAATACCTTTTAGAGAATGTTTGCACTCGTAATAAAATTTTGGGGCACCAACCTCCTAATGAGGGAAGCAACTAATCAAATTAATAACTCCATAAGCCACTTATTAATTCGTCAGCACGCTTATCAATAATGAATCAATCTCAATATCTGGGTTATGAATTCTCTATACAGTGATCTCAGCTCCTGTCCAAAATATATACACAGACAGCGACTTGGCGATAAATGAAGATTTATTTAAGCTAAATATGTAACAACTGAATAAATGAATAGCAAATGATAATTATATGAAATAACACAAAATCAACAGTATCTATATAGATGGATTGAAATGAGAGGTAACACTCGTGTGAGTTATCTAGTTTGGCGATAGTGAGAGAGTATGTGACTATAGATAAATTGGGAACGCAGGGATGCGCAAAATCATTTATCTAATGCAACCTAAATTAAGATCAGGATAATTAAGCCTCCTGTTCGACTTTTCTCTTCACTCTTCACCACACAGCGGCTTCCTCAAGTTATGGAAATTCTTTGCCTACTTTCTTAGCAGCGGGGATCAGGCGAACATAAAAGCAGGAGAGACTAAGATACTAAAAAGAAGAGGAACAACAAGAGCAAGAATACAAGAGAGTAAGAGTGCAAGCTGCGCCGAGCGCACTCGTATTTATCTGGCCAAAGTGGGCCCAAGTGGGCCTCTTTTAGTCGTAAATAGGCTCATTATTTTATTTTGGAGGAAACTTTGCTTTTATTATAGAAGATTGTATACTTTGATATGTTACGCACGATGGACACATACTTTTCCCATTATGGTCAAAATCGGTTCTTAACATCCAATTAAAAATACAAATTAAAATCAAATTAAAATACAATTATTATGCCGCGTGTATAAGCAGAGGACACATAAAACTACCGTGGTGCTGGAACTCTAAATCAATCGATGTCAGGCACATCGATCACCCACCACTTCATCACTGTCCCCATCACTGTTTCAACATCTCCTTGCTTAGTATAATATTAATGTGCCTGCCGCGGCTGGATCTGTGAGCGTTTGGTGGCTAAGAAGAGTGTTAAGACTGGGTCAGCTCGATCTTACAACTCCTTCTTAGTGAAAGATCTTCTTAAGCTAAGAGCGATCTGGGAAACGCAGCCATTATCATGTCAACATACAGGGAAAATGTGTCCAGAGTTTATGACATTTACCGGGAGAGCTAGAGCCATTTGACTAAAGCTGACATTATTACTGCTGAAGCATGATGTTATTAGGTCAAATACTACATTTCTAACAGTGTCTGAGCTGATTTATTGACACAGCATGCTTGTAGGCTGCTGTAACGTTAGGTTTACAGAGGAAATAACGGGATGTGACTTAATGGGGTGAAAATATCGTTAGTGAAACAGAAAGAAGCGTTAGTTAGGGGACAAGAGTCAAGAGTCACAAAGACTCACCTATGTTAAAAGTTACTTAGGCTACAACCGGTGTATTTACTGTAGGCTATGTGTCCGGGGTCCTTCGCCTGTGGAACGAGTAACGTGACCACTAACTTGTTTCCAAACGAACGCATGTTTCTGTTAGGCCTATGTGTTTCACTAACGTTCTTTATGTATTATGAAGAATGTCAGACTGGCCAGTCAGTGGCAGAGCTGGGCCCGGAGTTTCGACTGACACAGAACCGGCATGGTGCCGGTTCCCGAACCTAATTAAGTAGGCTACTTACAACGGCATGAAAGACAATCTGACATTCTGTTTATTGTTGGTTATTTCCTTAAAAACTACGACTTTATTCTCTGACACAGATCTGACATTCTGTTCGTTGTTGGTTATTTCCTTAAAAACTACGACTTTATTCTCGTAATATTATGACTTTAATCTCGCTAAATTACGACTTTAATCTCATAATATTTCGACTTTATTCTCGTAATATTATGACTTTATTCTCGAAATATTACGACTTTAATCTCCTAATATTTTGACTTTATTCTCGTAATATTTCGACTTTATTCTCGAAATCTCCTTTTTTCTTCAATGTGGCCCTAATACTCCGTCGTACAAACATCATCTATCGACTCCAAAATTGTCTTTTTTTTCATGAACATTGAAAATTTATTTTAGCAAGAATTTGCAAGAATCTGTTACAGTACCTTTCACAGTCAAACATCTTGGTGCACTGTAGGCTCAGTTTTTGATAAATCCAAAATCTGTGTGGCACTTTTGGGTAGGACAGTCTGACATTGCTCTGCAGCAAGTTTGGTGTCAATTGAGCAAAAATTGTGGGAGGAGATAGGTTTAAGAAGTTTTACAGATTTTGAAAAAACAGAGTGATGGACTTCATAATTTGCAATAGGTTTAAGTATACAAACGTTTCTTCAGTATTGGAGCTACATTTTTGTTAAAGTTGTGAAGCTGTACCACATATGGTTGATTTGTTATGGATTTTCAAAATGTTAAACTTTAGACGCTTGTTGTACGAGACAGAGTTGTTTTAAAGCCAAATGCATAGCCGGAAACTACATTCCAGACATACTGCTGGGCGGAATGATTTCAAACAGCGCATGTTTAGTGCAGCATTTGGCTTGAAAACAACTCTGTCTCGTAATGTTACATTATCATATCATAGCATGGTGAATGTGCAGGTCACAACTTGTCCATAAGAGTGTTTTGGAGTTGTTGGACTGTGTATTTGATTAGCTTTGAGGGACGGACCGACACTGTACCATTAACCTTAGCGTGCTTCTCTGCCCCACGGCTCTCAAAACAACAGGCACTGATAATTAAAGGGAATGTACTCACATGACTATAAGGATTATGGCAATAGGCGAATTTGCCAAAAAGTACTATCCCTTTAAAACAGACAAACTGGGTCACCTCCATCTATTGTTGGAAGTTGCCTGTGAAGTACTTGATCCCACTTGCACTTGTGGTCACATCTGGAAAAATGGAAGTATCCAGATATCTGGATTTGGCTATTTTCCATTTTGCCAAGAAGGAAATAGATTTGTTAAGTGTGTAAGTCATAAACTTATTTTTAGTTTAATTTGTTGATAATTGATCATGATACAAAAATAAAAAATAAGTGGTTTTACATACCTTAAAGCAATTTGTTTCTTGGTAGAATGGTAGCCTGTCATTGGAAACCACCACATGTACTGTCAGTGAGGGAATAGCTTTTTTCTTACAGGGATATTGCGCCGCTGGAGCTTTCTACAGCATGCTAACATTTTGCCAAAACATCAAATATTAATTGCTGGTTAAAGTTATTAGAGGAAACTACTGATATGTCATAAATATTTATGGTCTAACTATCTTTCTCAGCTATATTTGCATATATTTTCTATTTTTTTTTTCTAACATATTAATTTTATGTTAAGATTGTTATGTACATATTGCACATGTACATAGTATAGTATATGTATGCATCAGAACAAGTGATATTTCACTGTGCCCTTGTTATTTTCATGGATGTAAAGATGCTTCTCCTCCATTATGTAAATGATTGTTTTGGGTTTTTTCTGACTGTAAAGATGCTTCTCCTCCATTCAATCAACCAATTTTATTTATAAAACCCAATATCACAAATCACAATTTGCCTCACAGGGCTTTACAGCATACGACATCCCTCTGTCTTTAGGACCCTCACAGCCGATAAGGAAAAACTCCCCCAAAAAAACCCTTTAACGGAGAAAAAAAAATGGTCGAAACCTCAGGAAGAGCAACGGAGGAGGGATCCTTCTTCCAGGACGGACAGACGTGCAATAGATGTCGTACAGAACGGATCAACATGATAAATTAACAGTAATTCGTATGACACAATGAGACAGAAAGAGAGCGATGCAGGACAGACAGTAATGACAGTAGCTTACAACAACAGTAAGTAATAATATTATAATAATTACGGCTATTGTGGTACAATATGTTCAAAGTATATATTAATATCTGATAGTATACATATGTGACAATAATCATATGTGTATAATAACAGTAGAAGTATGACTAATGATAACAGCAGCAGGAGGCATCAGGCAGGACCACAGCAGCAGCACAACCAAACATGTCACACCATCCAGGCACCACTAAGTTAACCTGTGAGCCAGTGGAGCACAAAGGCTCCGGAGAAGAAGCCGAGTTAGCGAGATGCAGTAACAGGACATGAGTGTTAGCGCGCGCAAGAGAGAGAGCGAGAGAGTGAGAGAGCAAGAGAGAGAGAGAGAGAGAGAGAGAGATCAGTGTATTATAGGAGGTCCAGGGTTCTAAATTAACACCCACCAACCCGCCAAATGCGGGTTAAAATTCATTTTGGCGGGTGTTAATAAAAACTTACTCGCCAGTTTGGCTGGTGATGCATGAGGCAATCGTGTCAGTCAGAGCCACTCTACTTAGGCTCTGTCATTTGTCCCCCTGGCAGTACTTCCTACATTTCCCATGAACACTGTGCCGTAATGCTACGTGATGACGTTTCATACACCCATTGGCTGTGCGCATACCGGTATTTCAAGCTACAGTCTGCAGTGCAACCAGCGTGAGAAACGAGCGGAGCGAGAGCAGGGAGTTTGCTAAACACAGTGGGGCTAAAGTTGAAGCTAAAGTAAAGTTAAACTAAATGCGGCGGTGGTTGGAACAGACTTCTGTGAGCGAGAAGAGGAAGGAGGCAGGGGATGAGAATATCGGCGACAGAGCGTGCAAAATGAAAAAAGAAAGCTTAACGCCAAATGGATGACAGGTCGTGAATGGCTTGTGTTTGATCACGAAAGTAACGTCATGTTTTGTCAGGATTGCCACATGTACGCGAAAGAAAAAAACAAAACAACAATGTAGTGGTGGGTACTAATAATTTTAAAGTCGAGGCAGTAAAGGACAATGAGAGTGCCCGAAGTCATCAGGAGAGCCAAAGGATTAAAACCGCCAAGACAGATCGTATCAAAGAGAGCCTTGCTGGGAGAAGCCTCGCTTTAATGAAGACATCTGAGTTGGAGAAGATGCAGCTACTTTTTCGAAATGCCCACGCCATTGGAAAAAGGGCATGCCTTTCACCGACTTCGCATGGATGTGTGAGTAAGTGAATTAACGTTACTATTTACATGTTTCAGAATCATTTACCAGCATTTAATACGATACAGAGTGACGTACATGCTTCCATAGACGCAGTTGGAACTTTACGTTTGAGGGTTTCAAAAACAAAAAATCTCACTGAAATGTACTGTGTTGTAGGCGATAACAGTGGCTTCATTTACAAATTAATTTCAGGGTGGACAGGAAGAAGAGCTTGAAGATAGGAAAGACAGACAAATGACTACCAGGCAAAAGAGTTCATACCCTACATAGCAGCAGAGGATGAGAGAAGAAAGATGAGGGCAAGATTATCAGACGGCAAGTTCATCTCGGTCATGTCAGATGGATCCCTGGACAGTGCAGTGATGGAAGAAGAGATAGTCTACGTCAGGAGTGCCAGTGAGGGGAAGGTCAAAGTTGATTTTGTCGGGGTAAAAGCTGTCTCAAAGCCAGATGCTACAAATATAGCTGAAGCTGTGTGCAGTATAATGGACAGTGAAGTCAGCACTGATTGGAAGAACAAGCTGGTGGCCCTCACCACAGATGGAGCATCTCTAAGGACAGGAGTAAACAATGGTGTAGTTACAAAATTGCGTGCAGACNAAGTCAGCACTGATTGGAAGAACAAGCTGGTGGCCCTCACCACAGATGGAGCATCTCTAAGGACAGGAGTAAACAATGGTGTAGTTACAAAATTGCGTGCAGACAGACCATATGTGCTGGGGATCCACTGCATGGCCCATAAGCTTGAGCTCGCCTTTTCAGACAGAATAAGGAAAAATGTGATGGCCAGGAAAGTTGAGGACCTGTTGAGTGGACTCTACACCTTATATCATAAGAGTGGAGTAAACAGGGCCAGCCTAAAGCAACACTTCAGGGAGCTCCACATGAAGGCTTTGATGCCAACCAGAGTAGGTGGAACCCGGTGGCTACCACATCTCTTCAAAGCACTTGACCATTTTCTCAGGGGATATGCTGGCATTGTACGCCACTTAGAGGAGAAGGTATGTTAATTTATAGCCTACTAAAACCAGCAGTGTAGATGGATAATTTAATGTTTGCTTTCTTTTTCTCTTCTTCAGTTTTAAATGCTGTCTGTGATAAAATGCAGTTGTTTTGTTTGTAGTCCCAGGAGGCCACGAACATCAATGCTGTTCTGAGGGCAAAGGCCAAGGGGTTCCTCAACATAGCCAAGGATGGTGGAGTGCTCAGATTTTGCTGCCTTCTCCATGACACCATCTATCAACTGAGCAACCTCTCCAAGTCACTGCAGAGGTCAGTGTCAATCCTGGCTGAAGCTCAGAGCTGCCTGTCCTCCACTCAGGCTGTCATAGAAAAGTACAAGTTAAGGTATGTATCATATATCCTACAATTTATGATTTGATTTTAGGTTGTATCGGTGTGTTTTCACCTCAGTATAAATAAATAAATAAAAAGACACCCATCCATCTATCTCTTCACAACTGTAGACCTGGGCCAAAGCTGAGAGCAGTGCTGGACACAGACACCTATGAGGGAGTCCTCCTGAAGCCTACTAATGCTGACCAGCATGACAAGGCAAAGAACGAGCTAATCAATTCTCTGTGCCGGTGCATCACTGCTGGATTTGGTGATGTGAACAGTGGTGTCCTGCAGGCTATGCGGCTGACCAGTTTCCAGTGCTGGCAAGAGGCAGACACGAGTTCAGGTTAGCAATTCAAATGTAATGAACAAATCTTTACGCGTTTTATGTTTTAAGACAACTGCTTAACTTTATATTAATGTTTTCCCCTTTGTTCTCAGATTTTGGTGATGAAGAGGTAAACAAACTCATCAGTCACTTCCGACCTCTTCTGCTGTCTGCTGGAGTGGATGTGGAGTTGATCCCTGA
>NC_065526.1:39161687-39166171 GCF_006386435.1 Epinephelus moara
AAAAATGTGATGGCCAGGAAAGTTGAGGACCTGTTGAGTGGACTCTACACCTTATATCATAAGAGTGGAGTAAACAGGGCCAGCCTAAAGCAACACTTCAGGGAGCTCCACATGAAGGCTTTGATGCCAACCAGAGTAGGTGGAACCCGGTGGCTACCACATCTCTTCAAAGCACTTGACCATTTTCTCAGGGGATATGCTGGCATTGTACGCCACTTAGAGGAGAAGGTATGTTAATTTATAGCCTACTAAAACCAGCAGTGTAGATGGATAATTTAATGTTTGCTTTCTTTTTCTCTTCTTCAGTTTTAAATGCTGTCTGTGATAAAATGCAGTTGTTTTGTTTGTAGTCCCAGGAGGCCACGAACATCAATGCTGTTCTGAGGGCAAAGGCCAAGGGGTTCCTCAACATAGCCAAGGATGGTGGAGTGCTCAGATTTTGCTGCCTTCTCCATGACACCATCTATCAACTGAGCAACCTCTCCAAGTCACTGCAGAGGTCAGTGTCAATCCTGGCTGAAGCTCAGAGCTGCCTGTCCTCCACTCAGGCTGTCATAGAAAAGTACAAGTTAAGGTATGTATCATATATCCTACAATTTATGATTTGATTTTAGGTTGTATCGGTGTGTTTTCACCTCAGTATAAATAAATAAATAAAAAGACACCCATCCATCTATCTCTTCACAACTGTAGACCTGGGCCAAAGCTGAGAGCAGTGCTGGACACAGACACCTATGAGGGAGTCCTCCTGAAGCCTACTAATGCTGACCAGCATGACAAGGCAAAGAACGAGCTAATCAATTCTCTGTGCCGGTGCATCACTGCTGGATTTGGTGATGTGAACAGTGGTGTCCTGCAGGCTATGCGGCTGACCAGTTTCCAGTGCTGGCAAGAGGCAGACACGAGTTCAGGTTAGCAATTCAAATGTAATGAACAAATCTTTACGCGTTTTATGTTTTAAGACAACTGCTTAACTTTATATTAATGTTTTCCCCTTTGTTCTCAGATTTTGGTGATGAAGAGGTAAACAAACTCATCAGTCACTTCCGACCTCTTCTGCTGTCTGCTGGAGTGGATGTGGAGTTGATCCCTGAGCAATGGACAATTCTCAAGACTGAACTGTACACAGCAGGATTCAGCCAAGGTACTTGAAGAATGATGTTTGAGAAAAAAAAATCTCATACTGATGTACCTTAACAGTAGCATTTTTAAACAAGTGCTTGAAAAGTTCCCAAGTTTCAGATAAGCTCTATAGAAATATCTAATATTTTTAGCCAGTTTTATTTTGTTTATCAGGAATCAGAGTAAATGTCATTTGTTAAAGGCACAATCCAAATTTGATGCCATCTTTTAATAACTGAAGTTGCATTTGAAAATGTATAATTTGTTTGTCAAGTGCATAATGCATATTGTCTGTCTGACCCTGCTACAGGAACCTTTGAGAAGACCTGGCCTACTGTGAACAGAATGCTGCGACATTGGTGTCCTGACGTCCTTGATCTTTTTGATGCTCTCCTCACCATCACTGCAACTACAGCTGACTGTAAAAGAGGGTTCAGTGTTATGAAGCAGGTAAAGAGTGACTGGCGCTCACGCCTGAAAGGTGAGACCCTCTCTGACCTCCTTAAAACCCAGTTGTGCTCACCTGACATCAAAGACTTCGATCCAAGCAAAGCCATTGACATCTGGCATGCTGACAGTTTGCGCTCACACAGGCCTCAGTTTGTGCGCAAACACCGAACAAAAGGAACTGAGGGTGGCTCAGATTCAGATGGGAGCTCTAAAGAAATGAGTTCAGAGTGCTCTGAAGACATTTGATTCAGAAATGAAATGTTTGCACTTTCTGTGTATATTTTGTTGTATGTATTGTACTTTCTGTCCGTTTTTCATGCCAACAATGTTAATAAAATGATCAAATGCATTCAGTGGCACTCATAATCTGAAAATAAAAAAATTGGCTAGTGGAAAATCTGATTGAAGCCACATTGGCTGGTGATCAAAAAGTTAATTTAGAACCCTGGTTAAGGGATCATAAGTATTTGGACAAACTAACATAATCATCAATTATTATTATTAAGTTTTGAACCCATAAATATCACCAGATGCTGGGTTTCTTCCCTGGTGATGCTCTGGTAGACCTTTACTGCAGTTGTCTGCACTTCCTGTTTGTTCTTGAGGTGTTTTGCCTTCAGTTTAGCCTTCAGCAAGCGAAATGCATGCTCACTTGGATTCAGGTCAGATGATATGACTTGGCCGTTGCAGAACATTCCACTTCTTTGCCTTAAAAATGTCTTTGGTTGCTTTTGCAGTATGCTTCAGCTCATTGTCCATCTGCACTGTGAAGCATTGTCCAATGAGCAGATAATGTAGCCCTAAACACTTTAGCTTTCATCCTGCTGCTTTTGTCAACAGTCACATCATCAATAAATAAAAGAGAGAACCAGTTCCACTGGGCATAACACTACCTCCACCATGCTTCACTGATAAGGTGGTGAGCTTCAGATCATGAGCAGTGTGCTTTGGATCATGAGCAGTTCCTTCCGTTCTTCCTTCTCTTCTCTTCCTATCATTCTGGTAGTTGATCTTTGTCTTATCTGTCCATAGTATGCTGTTCCACAACTGTATAAGCTTTTTAAATGGTTTTTGACAAACTCTAATCTGGCCTTCCATTTTTTAAGGCTTACCAATGGTTTACACTTTGTGATAAACCCTCTGTATGTATTCTAGTGAAGTCTTCTCTTGCTGACAAAAGCAGCAGGATGAAAGCTCAAGTGTTTTGGGCTATATTATCTGCTCAGATTCAACCACATGCTTCAAAACTCATTGGACAATGCTTCATTGAATGGCTGTAAAAAAACTGCATTGTTTGCAAAGTCGTTGTCAAAGTCCCCCAGTTGGGGGATTTTTGGGTTTAACTTTAACCAACAATTTGGGCAGCCCAATAGAAGATGAGTGTTTATTCTTTGTCAAAATTCTTTGTCAAAATACGGTAAAATCACGTGTTTAACAGGGAATTATTCAAAATTCTCCTGTACCCATGGGAATTTTTTTTTTGCCCACTTCAGGGCTAAAGCCCCAGATGTTTTCAACTCCTAGCGATGCCCCTGTTTGATGTTATCTTGGATTTCTACAGCTGATGTTGTCAATTTCAACGTCATGTTAATTTAGCCTCGTTAACATGGTTGAGGTGAAAATGACTTGGTATATTCACACTTATTATTGGGTAAAGGAAAGACAAACTCTCCTGACTCCTGTCCGCTGCCACAGCTTGACATAATTTAAATTTAAGTGCATTTCCACGCAAAATTTTTCTCAATAAATCCCAATTTATGCTCAGAAAGTGGCATACACACATCTCAAGCCCCTCGTGGAGGTGGGCGTAGTCGGGGTTCAGCTGCAGGAGAGAGAGGTGTGGAGATGTCTCAGGAGAGCAATGCCAGGTGAATTGATTTGCACAGCTGGCGCTTGTTAACTAATTGTACTCTCCCTTTCAAAAGCAGTCGCGTGCTGGGCCTCAGATGATGGCTGAACACCACAGAGACAGACAGGCTGGCTGTCAGGATTGTTTGTCAAGGGCCGAAACCATTATTTGGTGAGACTTAGGGACTCCAGGGTCTCAACCACATGCGCCAGAAGAAGCTGGACAACAGCAGGCGCATGGTAGCTTTATGTTTAGTGTTTAAATTGAAGTGTGTGCATGCAGAATAAAAGGAGGTCTCTGTAACTGATCTGTCGTGTTGGTGTTGTATGCTGAGGGAACTCACGGTAGCAGCTAAACCTGCTACACCCCTTTTTTGTGCGTATGTGGTGGTTATAAATGAGACCCTAGTCTTGAGTCAATTGATCTTTTGAATGGGTTTTTGGTTAGATGCCTGAAATAAGGTCAGTGGTTAACACAAGTTGTTGTCTGAATTTTGGAGCTTTCATGTATTTAAAAAGGCGGTTGCTAACAAGTGTCTAAATGAGAATACAGAATGTAAGCACACCTACCATGGCTCTGCAGCCTCATTGTGGCAGTGATGTTAAAATCATGTAACTGTATTGCAATTAGTTTATAGCCCAATGTAAGCTTTTGACTTCTAGTGATTGCATTTAGACTTCAAAAATCATAAAAGTGGTATTCATTTGTGAAGATTATTCTGCTGAACAAGACCACAGACCTTATGAATCCAATAGAAAAATCCTGTAGGCTTTTTGATGAGGGAACCTGGGCCAAGCTAACTTCTGCTTCGGCCCATAGAAAAACGTCATCCCTGGAGCATTTAGTTGGAGCCTAATCACGTTTAAGGTGGACTGACCTTTAAGGTGGACCAGCTAACCGTAGTACACAAGCTTTGCTTCATTAAGTAATGCAATAACAATGAACAACATTGTTTTATTATTCATTCACTCTTGTGCAACATCAAACAGACAGCAGGTATGATTCCAAAGAATTATATTTATTCACAAACTAGCAAAGCAAACCAAAACACACAAATTCTAAC
>NC_065526.1:39166301-39169378 GCF_006386435.1 Epinephelus moara
TCAATGTGATTTGTGTTGCAAACGGTCTGGATTAGTGCAGAGATTGTTTAGTTGTGTGCAAGAATCTGTTTGTGAACAGTATTAGCAAACAAAACACTTAGCTTTGGCGAAGCCAACTAATCAATGACCTAACTGCAAACTACCACAACAATAACTCAATGACAGCATTAAATCACATAAAACAAGTAAAACAGTCTTGCTTAGCCTGTAAAGTTGTGATAAACTATGCCCAGTTGTCACATTACCGATCCTTGAGTGGATGGGAGAAAGAGTCACTTGGTGGTGTGCTGCTTTGTTAGCCAGCAAAAGAAGGCTGGGAAGGTGGTTCCAGCTGCAGTCTTTGTTGTGTCCTTTGTTCCAAAGGTGAAATTCCGAGGAAGCTGGTCGCTCAGGGTTTAGCAGAGTTAGACACTGGGTGCTAACTCACTTGGTTCTCTTTGTTGCTGGAAAGCTAGTTGCAAACCTTGTGCTTGCACCTCTAACTTTCTGGTTCAGGTTAGAGAGTCTGTGATCAATTGCCCTCCCTTTAGTGGTTTGGGACTATGAAGCAAGGGTCTGGGCCTCTGGGCTGTTCCAGGCCCAGCTGGAAAGAGTTGGAGCAAGAGAGCGATCTGTTGAAGGGAGCAGACCTTCTACAGGCCTGTGACATCACAGAGTCACATGTCACTGTACAAGTCCTGTCCAATCAAGTTGTGAGACTTGTGTCTCACTGAGGTGTGAGGTGAGACCTCCTGTGGAGATGGGTGTCACATAGCTCTCTTTGTTTGAAAGACAAAGAGCATGCAGGGGAAAAAGCCTTTAAATGTCCAGTGATGATTTTACCAAATGATAAATCGTCTGTGGTCCTGTGAATCCCAACAGATGTTAAAGACTTAGTGTATAATAAGGCAACAAACTCTCTAACAACATGTTTCATTCTGTGCTTACTTAATTATATGTTACACATAACGTACTGCGTTACATTGAGACACATCCTCTGCTGTCAGGACTCCCAGGCCCTATGGGAGTGAATGGATAATGGTTGTGTTGATGCATCGCTGTAGAAAGTCAGAACAGTCAGTGCAGCAGCTACTATCTATAATTTAACAGTAGCACAGGGAGTGTAAGGAGGAATGAAGAATTCAGAGAGTTGTAGGAAGAGGGGAAGCCACTAGCCTCAGAGGCCTCTCTCTCTCATACACACTAACACACAGACGTACAGCAGAGAACAGTGTGTCCTCCGCTGGGGAATCTAAAAGCAGATACCATTAGTTGTCTCTCAAGTCTAGACCTGGTGGACTTGAATCAGTGATTTGTTTTTCTGTTTTAACTTCATGCTCGGGGACTTATATTTTCTCCTAAACACAAGGGTTTCTTCCCAAAGTCCTCAAAGTAGATGTCCAAAATCTTTTGTTTTGTTTGTTATACATAATGTAAAATTATATATAATTCCACTGATTTCTGTTTTTGTTTTAAATTGTGCTTTTAAAGCCAAAAATATATTTCATTTAATTTTTTATTACGGTTTTTACTGAGAATGAGTGAGTTCAAAGAGCTGAAGATCTACTGTGTGATTTTCTAATGTACTTGGGCTGAATCAAATCCAAGCTTATGAAATACTGATGAGTGTTTGTTAAAAATTATCAGTCCAGAAACACCATCGAAATGTTTTAAAAACTAAAAATGTAAAGGAAGATTTAACAAATATATATTAACAATCTTACGATCTTAATTTAAAGCTCCATTAATATTATTCGTGTTACTTTTTTGCAAACACAACTTGTTATATGTCCAGGGCTTTTCAGTATATTTTGGAATTAAATTTGGTATCAGTGAAGCCGGCAGATTTTATGAGTAGGTCTACATTACCCACCGCAGGGGTCAGGATCATCACTCCTCACCCCCCAGGAATTTTGTTCAGGAAGTTTAGCAGCCAAATTCACAATTATAAAGCATTTATTGTCAAAAAAAAAAAACAGTCAGAATGGTCAGTAATGTCTAAATATGGTTGATTAGCATATTTGCCAAGCTCCACACATCATAGCCTAAATCAATGTTCCTACAGCTAATTGAGTTAAATTTGACTTTTTAAAACTTTTTTAATGCCACTCAGAATAAATTTAACACCAATTTAACAATGACTAAAGTTGTCCCAGTTTCAGTCATGCTGCAAATTCTTTGAATTTGAAGTTCCCAGTGTCATCCAGGGAACAGTGACAGCTACCTAGCAGACAGTGGAGCCTCTGCTCTGAGCATCCCAGTCAGAAACCAAAGATGCAACACATTTTCACTCCAACCTTGTCACATATCAACGTCTGGTCACAGACTTTCCACATTGAGATATGACGTGCAAGGTACCCTGGGTGCATTGGTTGTTGATGATCTGGGATGCCGTGTCTGTTTTCACAGGAAATGTACAGTTTGCATACAGTCTCTTGCAAATTAAATGCACTACATCAGTACAACATTGCAAATTGCCGTTTTTTTCCCTTCAACAACAAACGCACATGGTTACGTTTAGCCAACAAATGCACATTGGGTTTAGTAGAAAAGAACAGGATTTGGCTTTACAATCACACAAGATGCTAACACCAGTCTCCCAGATGAAAGCCGGTGGTTGTTCGACCAACCGATCAGGAGCCAGAGCCTTCAGCTATCAGGCTCCTCTCCTGTGGAATCATCTTCCTGTTACGGTCCGGGAGGCAGACACCGTCTCCACATTTAAGACTAGACTTAAGACTTTCCTTTTTGATAAAGCTTATAGTTAGGGCTGGCTCAGGCTCGCCCTGTACCAGCCCCTAGTTAGGCCTAGTCTGCCAGAGGACCCCCCTATAATACACCGGGCACCTTCTCTCCTTCTCTCTCTCCAGTACTTAGTTGAACTCATCCATGTTCACACACCAGCTAGAGCACTGAGGTAATCAAATGAGTTGCTTCTAGATGTCCCGATGTCTAGGCTCAAAACTAAAGGCGACCGAGCCTTCGCGGTGGCTGCCCCAAAATTGTCGAACAGCTTACCATTGTATATTAGATCTGCCCAGACTCTTGAGATATTTAAGTCGTTGCTGAAGACCCATCTCTTCTCGTTAGCATTTGAC
>NC_065526.1:39169842-39176718 GCF_006386435.1 Epinephelus moara
TTTTCCTTATCCGCTGCGAGGGTCATAAGGACAGAGGGATGTCGTATGCTGTAAAGCCCTGTGAGGCAAATTGTGATTTGTGATATTGGGCTTTATAAATAAAATTGATTGATTGATTGATTGATGAGTGCTGCTTGCTAGCTAATTAGCATGGAGGAGTGGACTGGCTAACCAAAACATCACCACAGGTGAGCTGAGAAAACAGCAAACAGTGGCATGAAAGATTGAAACCTCCGGCGATGTTGATTCTGGACTCCAGATAATTTTTTAATGCACGCTGTCTATATTCCTGGTCATAACAGTGTAGCTGATGCTCTCTCTCGTTTTAAATTTCAGAAATTCAAAACCCTGTGTCCAAACGCCAAGCCCAGTGGCCTGCCCTGCCCTCTGTTCTCTCAAGTCATTCTAGATTAGGATGCGAAGGCCCTCTGCCCTCTCTGCTAAATTCTGCTGCCAAATACATGAGGAAAGGACTATCAAAGCAAACATTAAAAACTTATGATTCTGCTTGGTGGTTTTTCTCTTCTTTCTGTGCTCGTTTTGCTTGCCTACCCCTGCCAGTCAATATTCCCTTCGTTTGCGCATTTATAGTCCACTCTTTTGAGTCCCGTAAGTTGCATCCTCTCTCCATTAAAGCCATGATAGCCGGCATTCAGTTTCATCTTCGTTGTCAAAATCCTTCAGTCTGTAGCCTGTTAACGCATCCCAGCATTCGCCTGCTTCTCAACGGCCTCAAAAAAGAGCGACCTCCAGGCAATGATAAACGCTTACCTCTCACTATCTCCTTGGTGCACAGAATGATTTCAAAGTTAAGATCTGGGCTGTTCACTCCTGGTGTTAACAAAATGTTGGAAGCTGTTCTTTTAATTAGGGTGTATTGGCCACCGATATTAGCAAAAAACGGGCATCGGCATCGGATCGGACTGCATGGAAAAATGCCGATCCAAGAACTCCAGGTTTTCCGGCCAGCCCAGCGCTCCCTGATTCAAGCAGTCCATTCCAGTGATTCGCTCCAGCTCTTACCATCAATCCACCAGGCCAGCATGCAGACGGCAGACCATGCGGCAGACACACACGGAGGGAAGGGTAGGAAGAGTAGCGGTCAATTTAGTTGAGGCTTAGACTATTTGTTTTCTGCTCTGTTTTTTTGAGAGTGATATTTTTATTTGGTTTACACTCTTACTGTTTAAGTAAAGAGCACTGATGGCATTGTTTTGGGCACAATTAGTGAAATTGGAGCCATGGATGGACTATTGCTTGTTTAAACAATTGTACAATATTGTGTGCCTGTGCACCAGGCTGGCACTGACTACTAAAATAACTGAAAAGGAAAGGCTGCATTGTTTGTTAAATGTCAACAATGTTTTGTGGTGTTAATCTATTTTTTATTTATTAGGGGGCCAAAGCACAAGTGTGTGGAGTCTTGCTGCTATTTTAATTTCAATGTTAGACATTTTAAAGATTTCTTGTGTTGATGTATTTTCTATTTATTAAGGGGCCAAAGCAGCCAAAGCAAACCAGCTACATTTTTTATTTAATGTTAATGTTCAAGTTTAAAGGTTGCTTATTTAACCCTGTCAACAATAAACAGGTCAGTTTCTCATACTAACTGTTGTGGATCATTCTAACTAACCTGATTAAGTAGTTGTTCTTGTTAGAGTATTGCTTGATCAAACCTTTTCTAACATGACTGACAACAAAATAAGTGAATATGTATAATACGCGCTTGGATCGGATCGGTATTGGTATCGGCCAAAACTCAAGGCTGTAATATCGGTATCGGATCGGAAGTGAAAAAGCTGGATCGGGACATCCCTACTTTTAATGGCGTTTTATGGTTTCATGAGGTGTGGGGAGTTCACCACTCGGTCTCTTTCTTTCAACCCTCTGCACGACCTCTGTTTTTCTGATTTAATATTAGAATCTGATCATTTCACTGTTTATTTAAAACATTCTAAGACAGATAGGATGAATAAAGGAGCGCCTGTGGTGATTGCAAAACTAATTCTGCTTTCTGTCCATTCACCTCCATGCTGAGCTACCTGAAAACCCAACCTGCTCCTACTCCGAGTGACCCGCTTTTCACCATTGATGGCAGCAAGCCCATGACCAGATCTTGGTTTTCCGCAAGGCTGCGTGAACTCTGCTTGAGTTGTGGGCTGTCTCCAGCGGTGTACACTGCTCACTCCCTCTGAATTGGGGCAGCTACAACTGCAGCGCTGCTCGTGCCCACGCCCTCCCTTAAGTCTCTGGGCCGATGGTCGTTGGCTGCTTACGTCAGATACATTCGCTTCAACAAAAATGAAATTCTGCAGGCTCAAAAAATCATGAGTGCTCATGCCCTGTAATCTGGCTTCAATAAATGTTCAACTGCACATTACGGTTGTATCTGGTGGATTGCTGGGAAGGGAGTTTGCTGCTAATTATCCTCTTAGGCTTAAATAGACTTACAGGGCTGATGAATTGTTTTTTGAGTAAAAACAATTTTACTCAACTCCAATTGCGTTATTTCTTTAGCGCAATCAGAATGGTCTTTCTTTTTAAACGACGACAATATCGTAGTTTGCACCAGATTGCTCTTTCTAGTCGTGCCGGTTAACGCTCAAACTCGGGTGGTGTCGCTTTAGATGCGTTAGCATGTTAGACGTGTTTCCAAGTACATACCCGACCACTGTCCTGCAGTGTCGGCACACTGCTTTTGTCTTGTCCACTTGTTTATTTCCATCTTCGTATTTTACCCTGAAACCAAAGTGTTCCTGAACGGAGGACTTAAGGTTTGCGGGTGGGTCTTCAGGTTCGTCAGGCTCACTTGCCATGTTGTCAAAATGCAAGAATGCGCTGCACAAAGTGAAGGCGCAGATTTACGGTCGGACCCGGTCCGTCACTCAGTTATGTCCGTCGGGGAACTAGATATTTTAAATGGTTCGGCTCGCAAAAACGGAATTCAAATAAAACAAAATAAAATAAAATAATGTCCTGCACCCAATAATTCGGTACAGGGTCGTGCCAAACCGAAAGTTGCGTACCGAACGGTTTGAAACAAATACACGTACCGTTACGGCCCTACAATTTAATGTTAAAATTGTCCACAATAAAATCACAGGGTGCAGGTAAAATTTCAGCAGGAGTGCTCGGTAAAATATTGATAAAATTTGCAGCCACTTCAGAAGTTAGGTAGTGTTTCCATACACCAGGTCCTCCTGATGGCTAAAACTGGTGATGTTAAAATACACACAGTAGTGGTCAGATACAGCCAGGTTAACAACGTCGACATACCAGTGAACAGGCCATAGGTTATGACCAGGTCCAGGGTGTGTCCTCTGTTGTGAGTTGGCTGTGTGACGTGTTGTTTAAAATCCATGCAGGTTAAAAGGTTTAAAAATTCTCTGGACATAGTATCGGAGATATTATCTACATGCAAATTAAAATCACCAGTTATTAAAATTCTATTGTAAGTGGTGTGTATGACTGATAATAGTTCAGAGAAATCACTGATAAAAGAGGTAGAATGATGGGGTGGCCTGTAAACTGTGATACAAAGAATAGGAGGACTGCTAAAAACAAAGGCATGATGCTCAAATGATATGTAGCTGTTAAAAGAAACTTCATTTGAGTCCAGCGTATTTTTGGTTGTAGAAGCAGGTCCGCCTCCTTTTTTACCCCCCCTAGTAGAGAATAAAAAGTTAAAATTTGATGGGCAGGCCTTGCTGAGAACAACTGGTGCGTCAGTGCCAAGCCATGTTTCTGTTAAAAGAATACTGTCAATATTATTATCTAAAATCAGGTCATTTATGATAAGTTTTATTTAAAAGAGAGCGCACGTTCAGCACGGCCAAGTTAATGTTCGTGCCGAACGTGAGCTCATCATCACCTGTGCGATGTAAGGAAGTAGGGTGCAGGATGTTTTTGTCATGAGGTCTGCTGTGTGGACGGGCTGCTCTGCACCTTGTGATGGTCTCTATTGGGAATGTTTCTGGTGAGAGTGTTAGTGACAAATGAGGCTGGTAGGGGGACCTGGCAGGGGGCTACATTACTCGGTGCCACTACTGACACAGGTAGAGGTAGAGTTTCCGTGGAGGGGGCATGTGATGTAAACAGTCAGTAATGAGGAGCAGATTGAACAGTGTGCTGAATGTTTGCGGATAGCATGTGGCTACCCAGAAGAGATTGTGACTGTTTTGAAGGAACATTTTGAGCCAAAGCTGCTGCTGGTAGCAGAAAGGTTTCGCTTTAACCGGTGTAATCAAAAAGCTAATCAGCCAGTCGCACAGTACGTGGCGGAGCTGAAGCAGTGTGCAGCTAACTGTGAGTTTGGTGCTAACCTGGACGCATTACTACGAGATCGGTTCGTCAGTGGAATAAGATATGAAGCCTGCCAGAGGAGGCTACTGTCCGAAAATGATCTCACTTTTGCCAAAGCTTTTGAGGTCACCCTCAACATGGAGACGGCCGACAGAGACGCACGTCAGTTGAGAGGGGCAGAGAGCGAGACCATCGGAGCTGCAAGTGTCCACAAGGTGAAGCTGCAGGGAGCCAGGAACTGCTACATGTGCAAAGGGAAAAATCACGATGCAAATGAGTGCCATTTCAAAGAGACTAAATGCCATAATTGTGGAAAAATAGGGCACATTAAGAAGGCATGTCATGCAAAGGCAAGGTCAGAGTGCACAAAAGCAAGAGGTAATGGACAGCAAAAGAAAAACACAAAATATGTGACAGCTGAAGAAGATTCAGATTTTGAGATGTTCACTGTTTTGACTGTAACGAGCGAGGATACTTATAAGGCCCGTTTCCACTGAAGAAGTTCCTGGTACTATTTGGGGGGCAGGAACTACTACAGGAACGTCCTCTCGCTCGGCCCTCTCAACCGCCGTGTCTCCACGGAGTACGAGGAAGGTTCCTGTAAAGTTACGGGCTTTGGATGTGACGTAATTGTTGCACGACCATTTTGACCGGGGTGACGTAGGGACGCCATTAGCTGTAGCCGATAGCGGTGTCTGTAATAACTCACTAAATGGCCCGTGAAAAAANGCTAACCCTCGTCTGCTGAGTTTTAAAAATGCCGGCTATTTTGTTGCTTTCTGTTGTCGTCACATCCCTCCTTGAGTATATCCAATTAGCACCAAGTAATCCCCAAGCCCCAGCCAGGAGTCTTTCGGTGCCGTTCTGAGTACCTACCCCGAGGCAGGGACTTGTTTAGCCCCTGTAAAAGTTCCGGAACTCTGTCCTTTGGGGGTGTTTCCTGCGGTGGAGACACGCACCAACGGCCCCGGCCCCGTAAAATTACCCTGAAGTTCCTGCGGTGGAAATGGGCCTTATAAAGCTACATTCTCAGTTAATGATGTAGATTTCGGGGGTGGAAGTAACTAATTACAAATACTCACGTTACTGTAATTAAGTAGATTTTTTGGGTACTTGCACTTTTATGAGTATTTTTTTCAAGTGTGTAATTTTACTCATACTTGAGTACAATTTACACCATGTAATCTACTTCGCTACTTTTAAAATCATAAGTCGCTACTGAGTATGCCCACAATTTGAATTAATATTCAAACCTTTCATCTGCATCTTTGTAGCCAGTAAGGCTGTCCGATCGTGACCGCGACAATTAATCTATGACGTAAGGAAAGGACAGCTCCGCTGCAGCAGGCACAGGTGTCTGGCGGTAACATACCTACACAGCGGAGTAGAGACTAATTTATGGACTGAAGACTTGGAGACAAAGAAGCCAAGGGTGAGTGTCTGTTTTTTTTTTGTTTTTTTGTTTTTTTTCAGAGAATATGCAACATCTGAGTAAATATATCAGTGTATCATATTTCACATCATATTTAATTATTCTTAATAGGCGATTGTAGCCAAGTACCGTAATGGCATGCAAATAAAAACTCAGGTAAGTTCAATGTCTGGGCTGAGGCAAAAAGGCTGGGACTCTGGGTGCAAGCGATGCAGTAACGAGACGTCTGTGTTTTTTCCTTTCATGTGGCTCAGAATCGCCTTCTCCCCATGTTGGCGATGTCAAACGATTTCACACAAAGCTTGCATCTAGCTCTGTGTGTGAATTGGGAATCCTTGGCCAACCAGTATTTATATACCATATTGTCAAGCCATCCATCCAAAAACTTGCATCTACCCAATGTGAACCACGTGCAACTCGTCTTCTTGTCGAAGGTGCAGTGTTGGAGTTAAACTTGATACCTGGGTGGCTGGAGGAGGGTCATGGGGCAGCGGACTAGACATACCACTTGTCAGTCAGGTAAAAGGGGCGGTATGTTTTCTGAGACGTTTGCTCTCACACAAACTGTGCTTGGCCCAGCATAAAACATGATCCGGATTGATTAAATTATTTTTGGAAATACCTTATTTTCTATTTTAGAAAACAGTATTTTAGAACAGTGGTAATAGTCTGGAAACATAAATATTTTTCCATACTTTATTTTTCATTTTCCATACTTGCATAGGAACCCTGGCCATAGTGCTCCGCGCCGCAACATAACGGCTTACCAGCGACAGAGAAGTCCGACTCCAGGTCCAGTAATTTCCTCTTTCGTTGGCGTCATGACTGCCCAGTGGTACCTGGACAACCGAGCCGTGGTGGCACACAGGTATGTGGCATGTCAGAGGAGAAACGAGCCATTCACATTTCTTTCTTTGTGGCAGGTAACGGCCCACAAACCTCACCACACTTTAGGGACTGTTCTTTATTTATGAAGGGACTGTTCTTTACTTACTGGCTGGTTGATTTTTATTTTATTTATTTATTTTATTTTGATCCCCACTATGTTAATCACTTACTGATGCTGTTTTTGAAGTATGAATAAGTCAATAAGTAATTTATTCCATTGAAATATCATTGATGTATTATAGAAAAGTGATTTA
>NC_065526.1:39179396-39191366 GCF_006386435.1 Epinephelus moara
CTTCTTACCTGTGGAATGTTATTCCCTTCTGCTTGGTTTTAACACTTCTTTCGTTAGTACACCCAAATGCAGAGCAAAAATGTGGCATTTTTGCTGAGTCTGACATGGGTCTGAACCGGTCAGAGCACCTAGGCAAGATGGCGGCGGTACTTACGCATCCCACAAGCCAGGGTGCGGCATCTATGTATATATATCTATGGGTGACATGCAGAGAGCAGAAGAGAGGCTGCAGAATAATGATGAAACCGAAACTTTAAAAAGTAACGCCGATAATGGCGGAGCTTACTATTAAACTTGCCTTGGGTTGTTTAATACCAGGTCTCGGTACCGATCCCTGCCCTGGCGTTTGATGAAGTCTCCTGGTTGGCCGGTGATAGACTGGTGTCAAACTGTCGTTATAGCCCGTCCGAGCGCTTCATGCCAGGCTCGAATCAAACCCTCCACTGGTGATGTACGCATCGTCTCATTTTAAGTTGCCCAATAAGAATCCAGAATGTCATCGCATTATTTTTTTCTCAATAGACACAGGTGTCAAAGCCGTGTTGACAGGAAAGAGGCAGAGGAGAAAACCGCAAAATCACCTGGGGCAGTGCGGGCGGGGCATCAAGGCCACTGTGGCCTTAGGGCAGATATTTTTTTCAAGGGCACAGGGCCAAATTGGGAGGCAAGGAGAGCCATGGCCCTTGTGGCCCTCGTGAAATTCCTGCCCTGGTCACTGCCATTGGTTTGCCTGATATTAAAATAAGACGGAGCTAGGTAACATGTGCGTGTGCGTGCATGCATAATTGAGCTACAATTCTTAGAGATGTTTTAGCTTAATATTTGGACAACCACCATCATTACAATAAATTAAATCTGTAGTCATTTAATACTCACAGGCCTACATTCAGTGGGCCTATATTTTGTGCTAGAGTGACGCTATGTTATATGAAACATTAACCATGAAAATTAACCATGTCATGTTAGCTTGTCGGTAAGGGGGGTAAATAGTGCTCCAAATTTAGGCTAACGTTTAGCATGGAAAACAGGGCACAAGCAAGGGGTCCCTTGTTCTCTTACTTCAAGATACCTGAATGAAAATGTTTTCTTATGATAAGCGTTACCCCTTTACAGACACATCCACTTCACTCTAATCCCTTGCAGTTTTGTGCAAAACCCATGCGGTTATTTTGCGTGCAGTATTTATGTAATTTTGCCTATTCTATTTTATTATTCCTGTATATTGGGGTCCTTAAACAGTATTACAGTTGGATAAATTGGGGCTGACTGGAAAGCTGTGACTCTTGTGGAGTCAGTGAGCCCCATGTATTCATGTGTGTGCCATGTGTTTACACTCTTGCCTCATAATAGTCATATCATTGCAGTAATTTCACTGTATAAGGTGAGCTGTTTTTGATATTTTATACAGGTGAATCGAATCGAATGCCTGCTATTGACGATGCAATAAAACATCCATCGGTTAAAAGTAATTAATAGTCTGAGTAGCTTTTGAGAAGAGTACTTTGTACTTTTACTAAAGTATTTTTTAAACACCAGTACTTTTACTTGTAATTGAGTACAATTTAAGCAGTGTAACAGTACTTGTACTTGAGTACAAATTTTCAGTACTCTTTCCACCTCTGGTAGATTTAGAGATGGAAATTGATACTGGTGCTAGGAGGAGCATCATTTCAGAGAGAACATACAGAAGGCAGTTTTCTCACATGCCACTGCAGAGAACTAAGGTTAAGCTCAGAGCTTACAATGGAGGTCACATCCCTGTTTTGGTTCAGATCACAGCCACAGTAGGCTATCAGGGTCAGACAGAAGTTTTGACACTCCTAGTCGTTAAAGGACATGGAGTAACCTTATGTGGCAGAGATTGGTTAAAGGAACTATAACTGAACTGGGCAGAGATCAAATATTTGAATGAGACAAAATGTAACACACTTGGTGAGGTGCTCAGGAAATACTCTGAGGTGTTTAATGAAGAGTTAGGGACACTCAGGGACATTAAAGCCTCAATCATAGTCAAACCTGATGTGCCTCCCAAATTTTGCAAACACAGGCCCCTCCCATTTGCTATGAAGGACAGAGTTGAGAAAGAGCTCAAAAGGCTGGAGGAAGCTAACATTATATCTCCAGTTAAGCATAGTGAATGGGCAGCACCTATAGTCCCAGTGGTAAAGAGGGATCAGTCACTTCGCCTGTGTGGTGATTATAAGGTGTCAGTTAACCAGGCACTTGAAACAGACAGCTACCCCTTACCTCGTTTAGAGGAGCTTTTAGCAACCCTTATGGCCAATTTCCACCAGATGCGTGTTGGTTGTGGCTGCGCTCCGGCACGGCAGCGGAGCCGATAGGACTCCATTCTAGTCAATGTGTGTGTTTCCACCAGCTGCGGCTGTGCTGCGTTCCGGCTCCGTCTCAGCTCTGGCACTCCGGAGCCCTCCGCAACAGATACGCAGGACTTCTATTTTTGCCGGACACCGGAGCACAACGCAGCAATTCAGCACAGAGCAGATCGTGCGGGGCAGGAAGTCGTGCACAGAAACACAATAAAACATCCGGTTAATTTTCAAAATAAAATACATAGTGTTCACGGCGGATCATATTTCCCTGCACTACACCTTAAAAACTACATAATGGGCAGAGGCAGGCCTGAAGTCAACAGGTCAGAGGTTTTCAGACGTCATTTCACCCCGTGAACACCATGGACGAGGAGATATTAATCATGGCAGTGCACCGAGATGTCTTCCGGCGGAGCTGCACCGTACCGCACAGCAAACACAGCCAGTGGGTATTGACGGACAGCGGAGCACGCAGCGGATAACCAGCGCTGCCGTTCCGCAACGGACACGCATCCAGTGGAAATCCGGCGTTAGTGGAGGTAAGATTGACTTAGCAGCAGCTTATCAGCAAGTTGTGCTAGACAAGGACTCCAAGAAATACACTACCATCAACACCCACAGAGGACTGTTTGTGTACAACAGACTTCCTTTTGGGATCAGCTCCGCCCCCTTCATCTTCCAGCGGATTATGGAAAATATGATGAAAGACTTACCTGTGGTAGTTTTACTGGATGATCTTCTCATTATGGCACGCTCGGAGGAGGACCACCTCTGCAACCTTCAAAGGGTCCTGCAAAGCTTGCAGGAAAACGGACTACGAGTAAAACGCTCAAAGTGTGAATTTGGCAGAACTCAACTGGAATACCTGGACCACATGCTGGATGAGTGTGGAATTCATCCGTCTGAGGATAAGGTGAGAGCAATACAGGAGGCTCCTGCTCCTACCAATGTTAAAGAGCTTCAGGCCTTTTTGGGACTTTTTAACTATTACGGGAGATTTGTACCACAACAAAGCACAGTGTTGGCACCACTGTACAGACTGCTTAGAGGAAATGTAAACTGGAAATGGACTGAGGCAGAACAGTCTGCATTTGTGAAGTGTAAGGATCTGTTGATGAGTGGCAAGGTTTTAGCACACTATGACCCCAGTATGCCACTCACCTTAGCATGCAATGCCTCTGCATATGGCATAGATGCGGTGATCCAACACACCATGCCTGAAGGAGAGGAGAGACCAATTGCTTATGCTTGCCGCACGTTGTCTCCAGCAGAGAAAAAGTACTCTCAAATAGAGAAGAAAGCTCTTGGACTGATTTATGGTGTAAAAAAATTCCACCAGTATTTGTGGGATAGACATTTTACTTTAGTCACTGACCACCGCCCCCTATTGACTCTTTTGGGCGAGCACAAAAGTCTGCCTACACTGGCTGCCGCACGCATTCAGCAGTGGGCAATTATATTGTCAGCTTATGACTACAACATTGTCTATCGCAAGTCGGAAGACCACAGTAATGCTGATGGACTCTCTCGTTGTCCTTTTACCAGTGACACAGGAACTACTGCGGCATCAGCCACTATTCACTCATTGCTTGCAGAGCATCTTCGAGAGGCGCCGCTCAACGCTACACAAGTCGCCCGGATGACACGCACTGACAGTGAGCTAGCCCGAGTCTACAAGTACATCATGGAAGGCTGGCCAAACCAAGTTGGGGAACATTTGAAAGTGTTTTTCACAAAAAGAAAGAGCAAGGTTGTGTCCTATGGGGGACCAGAGTCATTGTACCCTCAAAAATGAGAAAAGGAGTGTTAAAGGAAATTCACTCAGGGTACCAAGGTATTGTGAAAACAAAAGCTCTTGCTCGCAAATATGTATGGTGGCCAAATCTTGACTCAGACGTGGAGCAAATGTGCAGAGAATGTGAAACATGTCAGTTGGAGCAAAAGAGGCCTCAGCACGTTCCACTACACCCGTGGGAGTTTCCAGGTGAATCCTGGAAAAGACTGCACATAGACTTCGCTGGACCTTTCCTGAACAATATGTTTATGATTGTGGTGTATTCTTACACAAAGTGGCTGGAAGTGTTTCGTATATCACAAATCACTTCGCAGGCTACTGTGACAAGGCTGAAGAGACTATTTGCTTCTTATGGTTTGCCTGAGCAAATTGTAACAGACAACGCCACCACTTTCACTTCTGAGGAGTTCCAGACCTTTGTAAAGCAGAATGGGATTCTGCCCACAACAAGTGCGCCAGGACATCCGGCAACAAATGGTCTAGCTGAGAGATATGTTCAGGCGTTCAAAGCAGGTTTAAAAAAACTTGCTAACACTACCATGATGACAAGCTATCCCTGTTCTTGTTGCAGCATCGGACTACGCCTAACTGCACAACTGGACAGTGCCCTGCTGATCTGTTTTACACAGACACGTCCACACAAAGCTGGATTTCCTGAAGCCTTGCACCAAAGAGACTGTGCGCAAAAGACAGTATCAACAAAAGGCCCTCCATGACTGCAGTGCTGCAGACCGATCATTCAGCGAGGACGATGCTGTGTACCTGCGTAGCACTGCGGGAGGAGGCCACAAGTGGATTCCAGGTTTGGTGGTGAGACAAACTGGCCCTGTGTCATATGAAGTCAGAGAGCGGGATTCTGACACAGTACACAGATGCCATGGTGACCAGCTGTGAGCTCGTGCCGCGGCTGAATCTGACACGGTGGTAACTGACTCTCAGGTCGAACAGTTGGATGGTAAGGACAAGGAGTCAACTTGACTCCAGGTAAGGAGTCAACTTGACTCCACTGTGCAGTCACCAGAGCTCCTGGAGCCTGAACCCATGGCTCTAAGGCGCTCAACACGAGTGTGTAAACCACCCAGGATATTTATCCAATGAGACTGTATACCTACTAGGGTTGGGAACGATTAACCGATACGACCGGATATCTGGTTTGACAAGCGAGAGATACGGCTGCGTCGGTAGCAGCCTCCTCAATCGATACGAATCAGCCATGAATCCTTAGATGAATCGATTGTAGAGTCATGGATCGGGTATCGTGAGACTAGCAATCGGGTGACTGGCTTTAACAGTTTGCATCTCTAAAACAACGCGAGACCCGGCAGCATGCTCCGTAGCAGGCATTACTGACAACGATAATGGAAGTAAACATCAGCGCCAGCTTGACCGGTGGAGATGAGGAACAGAAGCTAATGCTGGTTGGATAAACCAGGGAGCAGCCAAGCCGCAGCAGAAACGAAAGGTGAATCCTGCCAGTTGTGGGTTGAACGGGGGGTCACAGACACAGACAGAAATACGTATTCCTGTCAAATACGGCGGCCATAGTGCTCCGCGGCGCAAGATAAAGGCTTACCGGCGACCGAGAAGTCCGGCTCCAGGTCCAAGAAGTCTTCATCGGTGTCATGACTGCCCAGAAATACCTGAACAGCTGAGCCGTGGCAGCACACAGGTATGTGACGTGTCAGAGGAGAAACGAGCCGTTCCCATTTCCACAAAACTCACCGCACTTTAGGGACTGTTCTTTACTTGTCAGGGGAGGAGGGTGGCTGGTTGATTTTTATTTTATTTATTTATTTTATTTTGATCCCTCCTATGTTAATCACTTATTGATGCTGTTTTTGAAGTATGAATAGGTCAATAAGTAATTTATTCCATTGAAATATCATTGATGTATTATAGAAAAGTGATTTATATTTTTATAAATGACAAACACAGAGTGTAGCAAACACAGAGAAATAGTCTGACATGCTGTCAGTGATAAGCTGCTAGTCATCACAGTCCATGATATCAACTAATAACAGGAGATGTCAGATTCTGCCCCTACATTGCATGTTATTATTTTATTCTGCTTTATGTTTATATTGTACAGTGTTATGATAAACTTTATTCCAGACTCAAGTCCATATAAGATACATACAAAAACACAGACAATACAATAAAAACAACACAACAAGTAGGTTTAAAACACTTAAATTTTACTTAAAGGTGCTGTATGTAAGAATTTGGCCAAAATGGGTACTGCACTCAAATTCAAAATACTGCCGCGAGTCATGTCTGCCCCCTCTCCCCTACAGACTTGAGGTGCTGAGACTCTACTGACTGCCGTGATTGGTAGACGTCAGTGGGTGGCGCAACAGGCCAAAACACAAATTCAAAACATAAACATGATTTGCAGACTGCAAAAAATTTTATTAGATGCAAATATTCTGGCTGTACTATTGTTGTCGGTGAGATCAGTATGTTATATGAACATTATTCCTTAGTCTCTGTGACATATTAGTATTATTTTTACGACTATTTGCTTTAGATTATTTCTTACATATAGCTCCTTTAAAGTTCACTTCACTTAAAGTTTAAAACTTCTTCTCATTTTTATATTGATCCCATCCAACAAAATCATGTTCATTCAGCAAGTCTTTTTTTGGTCCATGTCTAAAAATACATACATTTGACATGTGATTTTGTTGTTGTTTGTCTTTTTATTTTATTTTTGCCAGTGCCATACAGCAACGATGCTTGGGGATGTGGTCTTTAACAAATTTGAAAATACTGTAAGAATGTCACTTTTATAGAATTGGCTTCTTTATTTTATAATGTATGATTAATGTCTACATCAACAAATGTTAACCGTAGAATCGTATCGAATCGAATCATATCGTTCCTACACTGTATCGAATCGTATCGAATTGTTCTGTATTAAAAATATATCGTTTTTGAATCGTATCGTAACCCGTGTATCTAGATACGTATCGAATTATCTATCACGGAGAGATTCCCAACCCTAATACCTACATTGTATATGTGATTATATACGCGCTTGTTGCTAATATGCCTGAGTACTCATACTTGTGAAGTTGGTTATGAGGAAATAATACCAAAATGTTTTTGAGTTTAACTGAAGCCATTTGTTGAATGTCACACCTTACATTGTTGTACACTAGCTAAAATACTCGCTATGGATATATGAATTTGTTTTTGTGGAATTATTTTAGTTGACTGTTATTCTAAGCTAAACGGGAAGATAATGTGGTGTATTGATTGACCACATACTTATTTCTATTGTAACTGTTTATTTGAGCTTTAGGATCTATATTATCTAGATCTATGTTGTTATCTAGATCTATGTGGACACGGTCACGTTCAAGATGTAGCGCACATGCGCAGTGTTGTATGAAGAAGTACGGCTCAGTAAAGTGAACTAACAGCATGTCGTCGTTCGTGTCTTCAGTATGTTACAGTTGTTTTTTAATTTTAACCGAGAAACTGCTGTTTCATGTCACAATGCCAAACGGATTTGTCAACTTAAAGTTGGTGGAGTGGAGAAGATTTAAAGGTCTGGTTCCAGTGTTAATTTCGTTGTCGAAAACTATGACGAAAACTCTTTGTTAACAACTTATTTTCCATAACGAGCGAAAAAAAGATCTTGATAATAAACACCGAGACGAAATCTATGTTTCATGTTCGTTGACGAGACAAGATGTGATGAAAATGTTAGTGGTAGACTATTGGACATCGAAAGCTGAGGACAGCCGTGTTTACAATTATCTTCTAACTCCAGTAAATAGTCTGCACCGGGATGTTTCACTAACCAGCAAAAGTACTCACACTGGAGCAGCATCAGCCGTTGGTGCAAGTTGTGAGCTGTAATTCAGCAGTAAATAATCAGGCATGTGTGTCTGACTGTGGATGGTGGAGCTGTTGAGTTTGTTAGTTGCAGCGGTGGCTTTTAGCAACACTGATTGTTAGCTGGTGAATAGCAGCAGAGGGAGCAGCCATGGGCTGCTGGACTTCACAGTTGATCCCCACAGGACTCCACTCAGTCTCGGGAAGGTTTATGGGTTGACTAGGGTGACCAGATGTCCCGAAAAATTCGGGACAGTCCCAAAATCCAAGCAGTTGTCCCGAATCCTGCCCTAATTGTCCCGAAAATTACACTGTGTACTCTGGAGTAGTTACTGCTGATGATAAAACATTAAAACCTGATCATGGTGGCTGAGTCGTCCTGCAGCTCCCGCCGGCTGCACATTTGCTGCAGCAGTTCCTACATGAATTATGGGTGTTGTAGTTTTTAAATTGTGTAAGACTAAATCTAAAATAGCTGTCAAAATTAACACTGACCCAGACAAGTGTTGCCCTGCTCTTGAAATTCTGCTAGACAGCATCAATACAGTTAGATGTGTTGCTGTGATGAGCAACATCTTATGATGCTTATTACAATTTCAGTACATTTTCCCGATAAAGACAAATGGTGCTTATAATGAAGCTCAGCGCAGGTTCAATCAGGAAGACCTTTCTTGTGCTCATTCATTCATAACTCCATCCCACTCCCACTGCTTCCTCTAATCAGCTGACTATGGGTGTTCACTCTTCTAGTTATCCAATCAAACTTTGCCACAATCTCTCTCAGCCAATCAGGATGCCACTGCAAAGTTTTAAATCTGCTCTCTCTTCTGCTGCTGTCAGCCACCATTTTAGGCAGAATCTTCGCACCCGCCTCCACCCCGGTCACCTCCAGCCATCGTATCCAGAGTCTAGGTTAAGCTCAACAAAGGCTCACTCTTCTACTCATCCAGATGATCAGCATTTCTCCATCTTCCTCTCATCGCATCTTCACCACCTCTATCACCATCAGCGTCTAGACCCTGGGGAGGTTCCCAATTCGACCATGGATTCATCATTTTCCTTAAATCACACCATCTCTACGGGGTCTAATGGCCAAAGACTTTTCACATTTTGCATTCTTATGTGCACATGTTATTAAATATTCTTTTACTATAAAAATATGTCTCTCCTGATTGAAATAGCATACATATTGGTAAAGTCTTAATTTTGTATGATTAAACAACAACAACAAAAAAAATGTTATTTTCAGCAGTATTTTATTTGTGTTCTGTGTATGAATGTCCTGTATTTATGATACGTGTCTTTTTGGTTTTGTATTGACAAAGAGACTTAAGTCACAAACTGTCAGGGTCTATTCTTGTGAATGTACTTTTGGCCCCCTTGATGTTTCAGGGTTTTAGTCAGATGTGGCACCAAGACAAATGCAAGAAATGTACAGTACATCCCAAATCCAATTTAGCCATGTGAGAAACACTGAGAGTGTTGTGCTAAATGAAGTCTTCACATGTGCCGTTGTGGCTTTTAGGCATAAATAGATCATCTTATCCCATTATAAACCTCAAATCTTGTTTTGCTGTATCAGAATCAGATTGTGGGCTTACGTATGAGCCCAGAGGACGAAGACAACAGATCTATTTTGGCAGGTGTACATGCAGTTTCTATGTACTGTATGTATTTATGTTTAATTTGAACAAAGAGGGCACATAAATAATCACACTCAGTATTGTGTTTTACAGTGTAAAGGTCTTGTCTTTGATGTTGCATGTTTGAGAAGAGAATTACGTAGGTGTACTTGGCTAGCATTTTACTTTAAGCAATGTATTGATTAAGTTAGAGTGGTGCCTTTTTGCCATGGAAAAAAAAACAACCTATTTTTAGGCACAGCAACACTGCTTTTGACAGCTACATGCATTCAGTGGGTTTTAATCGATGACTGAAACAGAGCATAAAGGTGTGTTTTAGCTGGGCGAGGGAAGTGATGTGAGCTGAATGTGATGAAATGTAATTACTGCATTCAAAAAAGGCAACAGCAGCGTTATTAAACTATCTCTCCAACGTGTCCTGCAGACAAGGGATCTGAATTTCAGCTTGAGGTAGAAATCACAAATCACTTTGCTTGTTTGAATCGTTTCTTTGAGTTCAGTTCAGAGATCTGTAATCACTCACTGACTGTATTATTTTTCATGACAGTCATCACTTCAGTAGTAGTACTGTTCACTCTTTTGCCCATTTGAACTGTTCACTAACAAAATAGGGCTACTCTAACTAGATCTATTCATAAGGATAACAACTCAGCAACCACAATCATCTGCCACTTAGTTATCACAATATAGCCCTTTTTAAACAGGAATTGTGCAAATTTGCAGGAAAGCCCAATCAGTCTTCTTTCAGCATTGGCAGTATAAAAACAAAATTGGGGTGTGGCAAAATGCTGCCTACCTACTTTTGTTTATACAGAATGTGCCTTTTTCGGGGTAATGAGGGGCGTGAGCAAGTAACAAAACGTGTAGCTCAGTGTGTAACGTAAACAGTGACATGAAAGGGAAGCCGCGGCTAGTCAGTCCTTTGGCGATAAGTCGGCCCGTTCTTCACCGTCCCCATTATCTGACGGTTAATGGCCTCTTTGTTTGCGAGGACAAGGAGGGCACGCAATTCCTTGTCTCCCCAGTTGCTCATCCTTACAGTGTCTGTCAGGTTTGCATTTCCCTCTTGCTACTAGCTGCTCACTAATTCCTGCTATCAGCTGTTTCCTGTTTATCCACCGCCAGTGGGTCGCACATGCGGCGTCATCAACAGCTCCTCCCACAAGTCTTCAACAGCCCTCCCGTCGTGGAAGGCCGCCTCTGTCTTTTTAAACTAAAAGGGTTCCGCCAATATGACTACCCTATGAGGCGAAAAATTGGGCACTTCGGAAATTTTTCATGTTTAACACTGATAACTGTTCATTCTGCTCATCTGAAAACTATGAAAACAGGTCATACTGAAGTTACATGATAGTTTGCTAAAGACTGGAAAACAAGTCTCTGCTGACATAACATGTTTTTGTGTTTCATACTTTATTGAGAAGTCAATTGCTGCTCAGCTGATGGCGGAAAGCTATAACAAGATGTGTTTGTTCCTCTCTCTTCAGAGATGAGATTTTGTTTTTGTATGCCTCTGCGCCAGGGAACGCAATATCTCAAGAACACCTTGAGGGAATTTCTTCAAATTTTGAACAAACGCCCACTTGGACTTAGTTAGATTTTGGAAGTAAAAGGTCAAGGTCAGTGTCATCTGTCATCCACCTCATTCTGGTGAGTGTTATATTGCAAAAACACCTTTGGGGAAATTCTTCAAATCTGGCACAAGCGTTCACCCTGACTCAGCAATGAACTGCTGAAAATTTGGTGGTCAAAGGTCAAGATCACTGTGACCTTGTATCCGTCTCATTCTTGGGAACACAATATCTCAAAAAGACCTTGAGGGAGTTTTCTCAAATTTGGAACAAACATCCACTGATTAGAATTTGGTAGTTGAAGGTCAAAAGTCAAGGTCACTGTGACCTCAAAAAACATGTTTTTGGTCATAGGGCAAGAATTCATATGCTAATTATGACAAAATGTCACACAAATATAATGATTAAGTGATGCCATTTTATATCCACAAGGTCGAAGGTCAACTTCACTGTGACATAAAACAGTTTTTTGGTCATTACTCAACGTCATATCTCAGGAACAGAGGGGGTGACATTTGGTCAGATACTGAATTAATGACACTAATCTTGGATGACCACCTTGAAACCGTGCTGTTTATATAGATCTTCTTTGCTGCCGGTAAAATAGTAAATGGACTGCACATGGACAGCGCTTTTCTACACTGCATGGGGGGTGGATGTGTGTGAAGTATTCATGTTTTCACAGGCATTGATGTAAACCGTAAGTGCAACTTTACAAGTTTGCAAAGGCATACTACCATGAGCTAGGAAGTCAAGTAATTCTGGTTTCCTTCTGTTGCCTGTGCTTG
>NC_065526.1:39191866-39195595 GCF_006386435.1 Epinephelus moara
AAAAAAAAAAAAAAAAGGAAAAAAAAAAAAGAAGAAATACTACAGTAAAATAAATAAAACTCAGGATTATGATACCCTTGGACATCTCCTGTCATACTGGAGTATTAGTTCCTTAAGCACCTTAAACTGTATTAGGCAATGCCTAGCATTTATGGAACAGGTATGAATATGTTGTAGGCTTTTGTTCCATTTATCTATCGAAATTTGCTGTCCCAGCTCATCCTCCCATGCCGGCTTGTAGACCTCGGATGAAGGTGATAATTGTTTGGGATTGATGTTATCTAAAACTTTGTAAATAGATGATACCAGTTTCTCTGAGTCTGCCTGTTTATTCAAACAATCATCAAGTTTGTCTGGATGTGCAGTACTGCAGTCCTGCATGTGTGACTTCACATAGTCCCTAACTTGAAGAAATCTGAAGGTTATTTGAGTTCAGATTGTATTTTTCCTGCAACTCTTGGAAAGAAGCAAAGGTCCCCTTTACATATACAGGTCGCCCACTGTGTTGCTAGCATTTGGGTTAGCATAAAGGAGCTTTAGCCATGAAATGAAGTTTTCATCTAATTTGAATTTCTCAAGCACTGCAAAAAGGTAAGACCATTCAACTTGGTCAAACGCTTTTTCTGCATCCAACTGCATCAATAAATTATGTTAAAAAGGTGCCTCAAATTGAAAAATGAGTGTTGTTTGGGCATAAACCCAGTTTGATCTGGGTGTACGAGTTTGCCAACAACTAGGTTGAGTCTATGGGCCAGGATCTTGGCTAGAATTTTTGGATCCGTGTTTAATAGTGCAATTGCTCTATAAGAGCCTGTGTCTTCCGGGGTCTTATCTTCCTTATGAATTAGAGTAATAGTTGTTTCTTCAAGAGTTGGGGGTAAGATCCGCTCTTCATATGCCTGCGTATACATGCATTGTAGTCACGGGGAAATTACATCATTAAACTTTTTGTAGAATTAATTGCAGAGCCCGTCGGGGCTAGGAGTTTAAACAAGTCTAAAACATCCTTTACTGTTATCTTTGAACCTAACTCTTTGCGTTCAGCCTCATTTAATGTTGGAAGATTGCATTTGTCCAAGAAAGACTGCATTTTTGCTGGGTCGGCTGGTGATTGAGATGAATAGAGTTTCTGATAATACTGTAGGAATCTTTCATTAATGTCTTTAGGCAATGAGAGCAGTTCTCATTTTTCTGATCTAATTCTATGAATAGTATGGTCGTTTTCTAATTTACAGAGTTGTCTTACTAAACGTTTTTGGGGTTTATCACCAAATTCAAATTGTTTTTGCTTGATAAATTGAAATGCTCTACTGATTTTGGCTGAAAGTATCTGATTCAGTTTGTATTTGAGTGCAGAAATTTTGTTATGGTTTTCTATGGATTACCAAAAATAAGTATACTTGAAGTTCATTTGCTCAAGTATACTTAAGTAAACTTTAAGTGAACTTCCCAAGTATACTGTACTTATATCGATGTACTAGTAGTATACTCACACATGTACTAGTAAGTATACTGTTAGTATACTAGTACTATACTGTTAAGTATGTAAGTTAAGTATACTGTTAGTATACTTACTAAGTATACTTGTATACTAAAAGTGTCCTAATTTGGCCCACTTTTAAGTATACTTAAGTAAACTCTGAGTATACTTGAAATATATGTAATTAAACGCTGAGTATACTTAAAAGTATGCTATGAGTGAACTTGTAGTGTACTTCTCATACTTAGAGTATACTACTGTTGTACTTGAATTGTACTATTTGTATACTTAAAGTATACCATTCATATACTCAAATCATTCTTTGTGTATACTTAAAGTACACTACTCCTATACTATACATAATACTTGAATTGCACTATTCTTAATTTGTTTTAAATTTTTAATTTTATATATTTTATTAGGCGCCCCGAGTGGTTGGAGGGTTTGGTGCCTTGCTCAAGGGCACCTCGGCAGTGCCCAGGAGGTGAACTGGCACCTCTCCAGCCACCAGTCCACGCTCCATATTTGGTCTGGACGGGGACTTGACAGGCGACCCTTCGGTTCCCAAACCAAGTCCCTATGGACTGACCTACTGCCACCCCATTATACTTAACATGTACCATTCGTATAGGCTACTCAAATAATATTTTGTGTATACTTAAAGTACACAATTCGAATACTTACATTATACTATTCTAGTACTAAAGGTATACTACTGTTATACTTGAATTGCTCTATTTTTATACTTAATACATACTCAAATTAAACTTTGCCTATACACAGCAAAAAGTCCAGTGTTGAATTAACTCCCACAGAGTTGATTTCAACACTTTTTCCAGGGTTTATATAGGTCCACACTTTCCAGAGTTAAATTAACACTTTCAAAATAGTTAAATATTTAACACCATACCAGAGTTCATTTTTTAACTCGCAAACCAGAGTTAAAGTAACACTTTTACTATTTGGTAGTGTTAATTTTACTCCCTGAAGTGTCAAGCTAGCAACACTGAAAAAATGTTGTTGTTTTTTTTTTTAAATGTGTATATATATATATAATGTGTATATATATATAAAATCATAATTCATTCAAATAAACAAAATCATTTTCAAAAACATTTATTTTTTACTCCCATGCAGTCACTTTAAAACATGAATGAGGGTATAATGTACAAATTTCCATCTGAAGCACTGTATGAACTTTGAATATCAAAAGGTTTATGAAATTTAATCTCAGACATTTTTAATATATACCTTTCCTCACTTCGTAATATTCTGAATGCATGATGATGGCCATCACAATTATCTGTGAATAGCTTGTTTGTCAGAAAAAAAATGTGATCTTCAACCAAAAGTACATGACTTATTTGACAAAAGACTGGCATGTCTTCTACATTGCACTACAGACAACAAGTCCAGCTTTATACTCTACACCATCAACTTTTACCCAGCTAGTTGAGAAAACATCTTTTGACAAGATCATTTCAAGAATGTCATTGTTGATTACATTCTCATCTAAGGGGAAAAAGATTTAATTGGTCCATACTCACTTTGTTTGAGGGGGAAGGTTTCCCAGTCATAAGCAATGGCCATCTGATGTTTTTTAGCAAGTGATTTGGTTATGTTTTTGAAATTTTTAAAAGAATCTTTAAACAGCTTGTGTTTGGCTTCAAACCTCATAGACCACATATGTAATAAGGGGCCAATTTTCCTTACAGAAGACGGGTAATGGATCATAAAATGATGCTTAGGTATCAAGTTTCTATGTGGATACAAGTTCTTAAATAATTTATGGTGGTCAACAATTAAATGCTTCAAATATATTGTCATACCTAGAGTGAGAGAAGGTGAAAAAACAATGTTCATTATTTGAAGTAACAGCAGTAACAAATTCCAGTTTGGGTTTCCTTCAGGAATAACGTCACCAACAACAACAGAGGGATGTTTTTCACAAGACACAATGGGCTCTAGTTTCGCAGACCGGTCGCGGCAGGGGCGCAGCGCCAACTGGGTGTGGCCAGGCGGATTTTGTAAGTTTGGCACACCGTGCGCCCTGGCGCAGCTAGTCCTCTATCCCACCTCCGTCCCTCCTACCGGCGCAAGTCGGAAAGAGGGAGGAGAGAAGGCGTGGAGTGGGTTTTACACACATCACACCAATCAAATGAGCCCCTCTCCTTGCCCTTAAATGCGCCGCGCGAAGGCGT
Organism: Epinephelus moara; assembly: GCF_006386435.1. NCBI lineage: Eukaryota > Metazoa > Chordata > Actinopteri > Perciformes > Serranidae > Epinephelus > Epinephelus moara. The sequence continues at coordinate 39,195,548 of NC_065526.1, forward strand.
AATGAGAGTTTACTCAATTCGCCATGGCAGAAGAGAGCAGCAGCGTCA
>NC_065526.1:39195870-39212695 GCF_006386435.1 Epinephelus moara
TTTGGTGACGTGTGCGCACTGTCCGCCGGTCAGCCAAACTTCAGCTTACACCGGCTGCGCTCCCCCTGCGTTGACAGTAGACCTGGTTTCAGATGGCGAGCTTTTAGCGCACCTTCGGCGAAGCCTTTTGGCACGAAACTGTCACTGCGCCAAACTGGATCTGTCGACACCTCCCCATGCTGCGCCGCCACACCCATCTCAGCGCACCTCGGTCTGCCAAACTACCAAACTGAGCGCGCCTCGGGTTGCGCTGCTCGAAACTAGCTCTGCGCAGGGTTCCTGCACCACCTGCGCTGCGCCGGGAAACTAGAGCCCCAAGTCTGAATAGAATTCAAACCAATGCCATTGCCTACACTCTCCAAAATAATCTTTGTGGGACGGTTTTTACGTTCTAAAAATCCATAATCAAAACTATAAATCCTGGAAAGCAAGTCCTGTTCTGAAATAAAGTGTTGTATGAGATATCCAAAAAGCAATTTGATCTCATACTGAGCCACACCCTCAAGAAGATCGTGCATTATATCAAATGAATAATTATTACAAACATGGAAATACTTCAATGAATTAAGTGTAGAATTTCTTTTCAAACCATATAGTGACTTCAATTGTGGATTTTCTTGGAGAGACTGCCATTGCATTTCAAACATATCTTTTCCACAAAGGATCACCTTGGTGTCATCCTCACTGTTTGAGAATCATTCTTGTCAATCAAACATAGGCGACAGAAATGACGGCTACTGAATGACTCATTAAAACCAAGAATTGTGTGCATCCCTAGATTATCTCCAGTGATCTGTGCAATTGTACCATACACTGGCTCATCAGAAAATGAAAAGCTTAGCCCTTGGCTTTCCAGTTTTTTCACATCATTTATCAACGGTTCCAGTATAACATCAAAACCATACTTGTTCAGATCTAGTTGAATTTGTAATGCATTTCTTTTTGCCGTAAATAAAGAGTGACTTTTAAAATAACTTCCATCAAAAAAGTCAGTATAAGTGTCAGGCTCTGATCTACACTCTTTGTTTAGGTAAACACAAATGTCTGGATTTCTGCACATGAACTTCAGTGTTTCTAAAATTGGCACATATATGAAAGTATCCGTCACAGGTACTTGATCGCGCGTACCAGATTTTTGATTTCGCCTGCTGTCATATCTTACTCCCAGTGTTATTTCTATTGGCTCGACAACTCCCCATTTTTGGTTGAAATATCTATTTCGTTTCCATTCTGTATTCAGATTTGTGAATGGGTTTTCAAATTTTTCAAAAGACTCATTTATCACAGATATGTTGGGGTCAGTTGTAGGTAAAGCAGAAACAGCGGTATGCTTTGCTTGTGAGCGAAGCTCACTTGTTAGTTCTTCCAAATCACCTACAATTGAGGATACCAAACTGTTAGAAATCCCACTCCCTTGTAATTTGGCCACAATGGATGCACACATTTCTTTGGTTGGATCTTCAGTAGTTCCTGAATCATTGCTCTCAGAAGGAACACTGGAAGAGCTACATTGATTTGGAGGATTAAATTGGTCCTCCAAAGCATGAGCCTGAGATGAGGTTGCAACTGGCTCGCTAGAGGAACATGCAGCAGTTGAAGTTTGAGGAACTTGCTGAACATTACTATGAACACTATTAAGGTGCTTCCGAAAAGCTGTATATGTTTGGAACTGGTGCCTACACCCTTGCTGTGAACAAAGCAATTTGAACCTGAGTCCAGGATAGTAACCATGTTCAACTCTTAAATGTGAAATCAACTGATGACTGCTGGGATACGATTTCTGACACATGAAACAGGTCAGCATTGTCTTAGCCTCTTACTCATGGAGTGAGAGTGCTACTGGCTGGTTAAGCAGTCTTGCTCTTAGGTCTCTAACTCTGGGTGACTCCTTCATTTTCCCCACATTAATGTTATACACTGTTGTCTGCAGGAATGTGTAAACATTTACAAATGCAGCATCATAAGACACATTAAACACAAAATGTGCTTTGAAAAGTTCATCACATGCCCCAAGGGAGCGGTTTGCCTGGCATGGGATGAGATGCTTATCCATGGCAATGTACAAGCTGTCAATCTTACTCTTCTGACACCCAACAGCGAGGAGGTACGGCTGCCGACCCTGCTGGTTGCGGAGATGCTCTTCCAAATTGCAGCATGACTAGCGTTGATAAGGAAACTGAACATTAGACACAAGAATAACGTGCAGCCACAGAAAAAACTACATTATACCACAGACGTGACAATTCAAACATCTTCTCACAGGCTAGTGCAAGATGGGAAAGCCTATGAAGACTTATTTTCAGTTTATTCCCTTTTTAACAATCCTCATTTACTTTTGTGGCTAAGAAGGTAACATGACAAATTATGGTAGATGAGCTGCCAGACAAGTGAATTTCCCTCTGAGGAGCAATACAGTTATTCTTATTCTAATCACATTAATAATATAATTACCTTATGAAAGACTACAAGTCTCTCAACTGCGTCACATGCACTAATCTTTGGAGACTTGGGACCCCCTGGCGGTGGTGGAAGGAGATGTATCAGCAACAACAGCGAGGCCATTTCTTGGTCGTAGGCTGAGGACAATGAGTCACAAGAATTAACTGACAAATTGATTGAATTAACTTCAAATTGAATACTTTTCAATTTTAAATGAGAACAGGGAGGCATTATGTTCATATTGTTCACATTTGTCCCAAAAATCAAATCAACTTTCAGAGATACACAGAATAAACAAATAAAACCAAGTAAAAAAACAATCTCACAGGTGCTCATTTCCTAATTTTAATCATGAAAATAATGAATGAAGCAACTGTAACTGCAATTATAGCTAATGCCTTAAAACTAGCAAAACAAGTACAACTCACCTGCTGCCTCATCAAGATCACTTCCTGGGGGACTTTCTGCTGACTGCACCAAGCGACGCAACTCTGGTGTTGAAGTAAGCCGCTTAGCCTCTTTTATGACATTTGGCTTGAAGAACACATTCCATTTCTGAAGTAGCCTGACGGATGTCTCGTCATCAAATAGGAGAGCGAAGTCTTGATCCACCTTTAAGGAAGATTAAACTATTACTACAGAAAAAATACGAATTTCAAGCCATTCTAAACATCTCATTGCAAACTTACCAATCCTTTTGTATCCAAGAATCTTGGAAAGGTGGAGAGGATATCTGCACTTCTGCCTGGGTCATTAACAAGCTTCTGACGGTGCTTAAAGGTCTCTTTCATCTTCTGGAAAATCAGTGACTTGTCTGTGGTATGGTTGAGGAACGACATGGCTTCTTGGCAAGCATCCCCATCAAGCTGCCTTTCAACATTAACAGACCTTTGGAAATTTGGGCCTCCTGGAGAAAAGTCAATAGGGCTTTTTGGTGCCGTTGTAGATTCTCGCCGAATCTTCCTTTGGACTGTTTTCAGCCGCCAAGAAAGGTATCCTGTGCTGCTTGTAGCATCATAGAAGTGTTCCTGAAATGACAAAAATAAAATGCATTGTTATACTCAGCTCATAAGGAATCTCAGAATTCAAATGTCAATGACATGCAAACAGCTTTATAACACAACATGTTAAGTATAACATGAACGATTCATGAAAACAATGATAATGAATATTACATAGCCTTTCTTGGAATATGGATCCTTGAGGGAAGGGAACAGCATCACTATACCAAGAGCATACTCTTCTCGGATTGCTTTAGTGGCTAGGTGCCTGAGAGGATATATTAAATTAGTAATCTAAAATTATGCAATGGCCATGCAGTTATTTGGCACAAATAAATAGAAAATGAAACACACATACCCATGATTATCAATCATGTGAGCCACCAGTATGTTAACCATTTGTCTCCTCGTAGCATCTGTTAGGGTTTCTGTTGTTTGGTACTCCTGTAGTACTTTTTCACCACCGGACTTGCCTCTTAGCACAACTTCAATCAACTAATAAAAAACAAAAACATGAGAATGCAAAACATGATGAGAAAGTGATAAACAGCTTTTCTAGAGACTCAGAGTCAAAAAATATTAGAGTTAAGGAACTGAGAATCAAGCTTTGTTACAACCTGTTTAGCAGACACTGCACGTGTATCCTCAATTCTTTGTCTCTTGCTAGGGACCTCATCCAAGATTACAGTTGATGCACTTGAGCTGAAGCTTGAGTCAGACATCTCAGAGGAAGAAGACAAGGAGCTATCAAATTCTGAAGGAATAAAAAAACATGTAAATAATTGTATTATGTAGGCTGTAGAGTGCTTGATTATACTTGCCTGTACATCTCACCATCATTTGAGAAAACTGTCAGCACTGCATTGCCTTGTCCAACGAGGTCGCTGAATATTTCTGCATCAACTTCTGTCCCTGTTGCATCCTTGTATATAACCTGTGCATCAGGTGGCAGGCAAAATCTCTCGAGGACTGGAAAAGATAGTATAATAAAACACGTAACATACATTCATCCACCACTGTATAATCATTAGACCTAGAACATTTCCCCCTTGCAAATCCCATTCTCTCGTAATTCCAGATTTGAAAATTGGCTTGTTTTTTTAAATTGACTGTTTGGGTGTACATTACGCCTTACACTCTGAAACTGAAAATGTTTAGATACCTTTAGCAGACATAAATGATGGTAAATTGCTAAAGAAATCATGGTCTACAGCTTTAAGGAGCTTCCAAAAAGAAGTTTTAATAGAATATAGGTGCATTTTTAAAAAAATTTTCAAAGCCAAGCTTAAGAAAAATCAAATACCTTTTACATGGAAATGCAGAAAGTCAAACTGTCCTTCAACCTCATCCAACTTCACATACTTCTGCTGTTGGCTGTACTTTACCTGCACCAGCATTTTAACTGAAACATGCAAGAAAGACAAAGTAAATTAACATGTAAAGGAAGAACAGTAAAAAATAAAATAAAGAGAAGTCCATAGGATGCACATGATTAACCGTTTTACCGTTAACCGATAACATGAACTTTGACCGATTAATACTATCAGTTAATTTTTTATAACCTTTTTTGTTAACCTTTTTCTCTGCAACCACGAGACATCTGAGCAGGTATTCTCCGTTCTTAATAAAAACCCGTAGACAAGCTGTCCGCTATGCCGAGAGAGGACTGAGGTAGGCCTGAGCTGATTATTTTATTTTGAGGTCGGAGATTTTCATTTAAATAACCCTAACCCTAACCCTTTAAATACAAACTGTCGGCTGATTTTAAAATCAGTGGAGGTTTTTTTTTCTAGTTGCAGCGCCAAGAGGATTCATGTGTGTTTAGGTTTTGTTAATCTGTTGGCTGTTGCCACTGACACCACTGTTGCCGGCCGCCAGTCGCTCGGTGGGCCGCTCCAGTCCGCTCCGATACCCCCCCCCACACACACACACACACACACTTACTTCATCTTATCAGTTAATGGTTACTAGTCGATCAACGAGCATCGGTTATCGGTCTGGAAAAAAATCAAAATGTGCATCCATGTCACACAGATGACAGGTGAAACATGTGTCTGCATGTTAGCACGTTTTTGCGGCCCCTTTCATTGCCGAGGCAGAGGAACAGAGGCTTTTTTTGTTGACCTACTTACAAGCACGTCCGCGGTGGTTTGCACATGCGCAAAAACTGCGGTTTAGTTTCATATGTATTTCTTTAGAAAATTACATAAAGTGCTAATCTTAGTCTAAAAATAGATAACGTAACATAATGCGGTAAAAAACGAGTCACAACAAGCACACAGGACCGTTTAGAGTTGCTGAAGAGTTTATCTGATGACTGCGGCAGAGGCAGGCTAATGCTTCCCGTTGACTCCCAGCATTTGAGCTAAGCTAATTAGCGGTAGGCAAGCTCTGCCCGTCTCTCCCTTTTTACTGCACGTACAGTCGAAATAATGGTATCTATCTGCTTGTCATGGACTCGGGAGTGAGGCAACACACGCAAACAAAACAAATGTTGGCATATCCCTATAGACGGCTTTAATACCTAACCGTTAACGTTAGCTAACGCCATGTTAGCTTAATTTACTGGTAGCTTACTTCGACAAATTTGCTGTTCAGTCCTGTCAATAAACAAGGCTTTGTAAAGCATATTATTCTCCATAGATGTTTCATTGTTCATACTACAGTTCCCAGCATCAATTTATAATTATTTTAGTAAGTCTGAACTTAATTGCACTTACCGTGTAGGACCGCATGAGAGGAGGAAAATGGCGCTGACCTGTCTCCTTGTCCGAAGAAGTGAAGTGCGGGGGGCGGAGGCAGAGTTCAAGTACAAATCTGCAGAGTTGGGTTAACACTCATGTGATCAGCTCTGTCAAATAACTCCAACACTGAACACAATTTAACATAGAATGTGTTAAAATTACACTTTGGGGGTGAAAATCAACTCCTAAATGTTTAACCCTGAAATTTCAACTCTCCAATTTTTGCTGGGTACTTACAGTACACTACTCCCACACTTACCTTATACTTGAATTGCACTATTCATATACTCAAATCAAAGCAGTGTTAGTAAACGAATTAATATCAGATAATCATATTGATTTACTCAGTCTCACTGAAACCTGGCTGTGTCCAGATGAATATGTTAGTCTAAATGAATCCACTCCTTCCAGTCATAATAATACCTACATTCCTCGAGGCAGCGGCCGAGGAGGGGGAGTTGCAGCCATTTTTAACTCTAGTCTGTTAATCAGCCCTAAACCTAAACTAGATTATAATTCATTTGAAAGCCTCGTTCTTAGTCTTTTACATCCGACCTGGAAAACCTCGCAGCCACTTTTATTTGTTATAGTGTACCGTGCTGCTGGCCCGTATTCTGAATTTGTATCTGAATTCTCAGAGTTTTTATCCAGTTTAGTTCTTAAATCAGATGAAGTTATTATTGTAGGCGATTTTAACATTCATGTCGACATTGATAATGACTCCCTGGCTACCGCGTTTATCTCATTATTAGACTCCTTGGCTTCAGTCAGGGTGTACATAAACCCACTCATTGTTTTAACCATACCCTCGATCTAGTTCTGACATAGGCCTATGGAATTGAAATTGATAACCTAACAGTCTTTCCACAGAATCCCTCGCTATCGGATCATTATCTGATTACTTTTGATTTCTTTTTACTCGATTACACGCCACTCAGTAACAGTTACTATACTAGATGTTTATCAGATAGTGTTGTCGCAAAATTTAAGGAAATTATTACTCCGTCGTTAAATTCAATACCAAGTCCTTCAGTAACAGAGGTTTCCCGTACCGACTTTAACCTCTCCCGAATTGATCATTTTGTTGATAGCGCCGTAGGCTCGCTGCGAACGACACTCGACTCTGTTGCTCCTCTTAAAAAGAAGTTAACAAAGCAAAGAAAGTTCGCTCCTTGGTATAACTCTCAAACCCATCCCACCAAACATCGGACGTCGGAGGGACGTGCAGATCATGTCAGTATTGGGTCGGTTCGTCGAAGACCACATCTAGACGTCAGTACGACGTGCAAAATAGGTTAGAGATTTGACGTCTAAATTGGACCTTTTTTAGACGTCGTAATGACGTTCAGAATTTGGACATCATCTGAAGACCAAATCTAGACGTTAATTCGACGTGCAAAATGGATCCAAGATTTAGACGTCATTATTGGACCTCTTTTAGACGTTAATTTGACATTCACATATGTACCTCCTTTGGACGTCTGTCAAGGACCACATCTAGACGTCATCAGAGCGTGCAAAATAGATCCAAAATTTAGATGTCATTTTTGGACTTGTTTTAGACGTGTAACCGACGTTTACATTTATATCTCATCTGGACGCCCGTAAAGGACCAAATCTAAACGTCAGCAGAACGTGCAAAATAGATCCAAGATTCAGACGTCATTGTTAGACCTCTTTTAGACGTTAATTTGACGTTCACATTTGTACCTCATCTGGACGTCCGTCAAGGACAAAATCTAGACGTCAGCAGAACGTGCAAAATAGAACCAATATTTAGACGTCATTATTGGACTTTTTTTAGACATGGACCTGACGTTCACATTTGTACCTCATCTGGACGTGTGCGTGTGGTTCATCAAGTACCAAGTCTAGACGTTAAAGCAACGTGCAAAATAAATCCAGAATTTAGACGTCATTATTGGACCTCTTTTAGACGTTAATCTGACGTTCACATATGTACCTCCTCTGGACGTCTGTCAAGGACCACATCTAGACGTCATCAGAACGTGCAAAATAGATCCAAAATTTAGATGTCATTATTGGACTTGTTTTAGACGTGTAACCGACGTTTACATTTATATCTCATCTGGACGCCCGTAAAGGACCAAATCTAAACGTCAGCAGAACGTGCAAAATAGAACCAATATTTAGACGTCATTATTGGACTTTTTTTAGACGTGGACCTGACGTTCACATTTGTACCTCATCTGGACGTGTGCGTGTGGTTCGTCAAGCATCAAGTCTAGACGTTAAAGCAACGTGCAAAATAAATCCAAGATTAGACGTCATTATTGGACTGTTTTTAGATGTTGAAGTGACGTTCATATTAGCACGTAACTGGACGTGCTGTCCACCACCGAATCTAGACGTCTGTGCAGCATGCAAAATTGGTCCAAGATTGACCTGTTTCAGATGTCAAAATTACATTTGTATGTTATAGCCTAGGTGAGTGTAGTTAATGGTGTTGACAATTAATGGTGTTGACAACATCCTCTCTGGATTCTAAGCAAACTATTACACGGTGCCCGGAATCAGTGCGGTAAAAATAGGGGAAAACCCGATTATCACAACGCCGGCCTGTACCTTCTCGTGTGTGGCGTCCTGCTACTGCCTGCTTTGTCCGCGTGCAGCACACCTGGGACTGCAGCCGAGAAAGTACAACACTGCGTGGATAACACTGCAGACGATCCACTCGGCATCTTATCTGGGAAAATACAACTGAACTTCCTAGGATATGGCTCAGTTACAATCTTTACACAAGTCCTTAGGGACGGCCAAGCTCAGTTCCTCAAGCCATCATGCAAACAAGTCCTTAGGGACGGCCAAGCTCAGTTCCTCAAGCCATCATGCAAAACCACACTGAGAAGAATGAATGTCAGCTGGCATAAACGCCACACGGCAAAAATGCTACTGCTACTGCTTCTTCTATCGGGGGATGTTCACCTAAACCCTGGACCTATCTTCCAACAAGCGGAACAAGCAACAGNCTTCCAACAAGTGGAACAAGCAACAGCGAAAGACAACACTCCGACGCAGATTGTATCTCCAGTGACTGAATCCCTCCAACCTGCATTGGCATCTGTAACAATCCTGCAACCCACTCCTCGGGCTCCGGTGCTGCCGGGAGGCGTCTATGTTGATGGGGTCGGCGCGGGCGCTGCTCCTGGGGGTCGGGTGGTGGAGGTGATGTCCCATCGGCAGGATGGTTTGGAGGAGGCACAGACGGATGGACAGATCCACTCGGCCGCCGTCGCTGGAGTTGATCCACCTGACGGCCGGGGATCTACATGTGCCATGGAAGCTGCTGGGCTAACGTGGCAGCCAGCGCTGTATCCCGGTGGATCCGCGGTGGACTCAGCGCTCTGTCATCCAGCGCAACCTGAGCGCTCCAAAGACTTTGTCGCTGACACTGGGGTGAGTCCTGATGCCCATGGTTATGCACACAAGCTGATAACCACAGACAGTAATCACGAGGACAAACGTGGGACAGTAGGCAAGTGTAAACAAACACGGAAACAGACGAGGGGCAAAATAGCCTCACGTCTTTGTGCAAATACAAAACAAAGAGAACTCAAACTTTTTCAAACTGTAAATCATGCACAAGTTATTTGGAATCCTGAATCAAAACCTAAAGGCCTGCTAGGTGGTCATATAAATATCAGAAGCTTATTACCAAAAATAGATCAGATTAGGAAACTGCTTATGGAATCCAACTTGGATTTCTTATGTATATCAGAGAGCTGGTTGAATTGTAATATCTCTAGTGATCGAATCAGTGTATTAGGATACTCATGCTATAGGAAAGATAGAACCTCGAGCAAGGGAGGGGGTGTTGTAATTTATATAAAGGAGCATTTCAGATGTTTTAACCTTGATTTGAGCATTAACTTAGAGTGTTTGGGACTTACTGTGACTCTCTCACCAAATATGAATTTTAATATTGTTGTTCTGTATAACCCTCCCTCTCATGGTGCAGATTTTTACAATGAACTAAATAGTCTTCTTTCTGTCTGTGACACATGTAATGAATGTATTTTACTTGGTGATTTTAATATTAACTGGATGGTTAAAAGCGAAAAATCTAAATTGAAACCACTCATGGAGAAATTTAAATACAAACAGCTGATTAATAAACCTACGCGCATTACAAGAAAGAGTGAGACACTCATTGATCTGATTTTCACAAACAGGCCAGAGAGAGCAGTAAAAACGTACAATCTAATCACTGGCCTCTCAGATCATAATATGATACTAATAGTAAGAAAGCTAACAAAAAAACGCTTAATTCACCATAGCAAAATTGAAAATCAAAAGACAACAGGAATTCCTAAGTCAAAAATGGCAGATTTTGAATATGAGCTATCACAAGTAAACTGGGAAACCATAACTAAGGAGTCAACGATGAATCACAGTGTAAACAATTTCACCTCAACTTTAGGCAGCTTGATAAGTAAACATACAAAAACATGGAAAAGTAGACCAAAGAAATCCTCCCTCCCATGGTTTAATAATGATATCTACCAACTCATCAAAAAGAGAGATCTTGCCCTTAAAAGGTCTCTAGTGACGAAAAACAATACTGACCACCTTACCTTCACCAGTCTGAGGAACAAAGTGGTGTCTGCGCTACGGAAGGCCAAGAGCAACTATTTCCACAAACTAATTGAAGAGGCTAATGGCAGCAGCTCTAAACTATGGCAGCAGATCCATAGACTAACAGACACAAGTAAACATAAACACCCTAAAATAACCAATCTTAAAGTAGATAACAACCTAATTGACAGTAACGAGTCAATTGCAAATGCTTTTAACCATTTTTTTACTGAGTCTGTACACGAACTAGCAAGCCATTTTAAATCAACTGACCTCAAGACATCCCCTGAAGACTGTGATAATGCCTCCTTAGATGGTTTTCGCATCGAAGAAGTATCCAGTGATACAGTTAAAAAGGTTATTACAAACATGAACAACTCAACGTCAAAAGATATTGATAACTTAAACGCTGGTTTAATAAAGAAATACCAGAAATATTTATTGCAGCCTATCACTCACTTAGTGAACCTCTCAATAAGAACTAATACATTCCCAGAAAGCTGGAAAACAGCAATAATTATCCCGATTTACAAGTCGGGAGAGAAGGACATGGCAAGCAACTATAGGCCTATTGCCATTCTTCCTATAGTCTCAAAAGTCCTGGAGAAGATTGTTGCTATACAACTGATGGAACATTTGGAGACCAGCCAACTGCTCCATACACAGCAATTTGGATTTAGGCCTAAATACTCCACAGAAACAGCTAATTGCTATCTTATTGAGAGGGTCAAGGGTCTGTTGGTCAGGGGACATGTTGTGGGGACAGTGTTCTTGGACCTTAAAAAGGCTTTCGACACTGTCGACCACAGTGTCCTCCTGGCCAAGCTAAAATGTTTTAAATTGTCTGCAGATGCCATTCAGTGGTTTAAGTCATATCTGGAGGAAAGACAACAATGTGTCAAGGTAAATGGGGAAAAATCCCAACTTCTCACCAACAACATGGGCGTACCACAGGGGTCCATACTTGGACCACTGTTGTTCACTATGTACATTAATGACCTGCCGCTAAGTTGTCCAGGTGTCAGCTGCCAAATGTACGCTGATGATACTGTCATCTATGTATCTGCTAAAACAGCTAGCAAAGCAGCTGACCACCTGACACAAGCACTTGAGAAAGTCATTAATTGGCTTGAGTTGTCTCATTTAACCCTGAATGTTAAGAAAACTGTTTCTATGTGCATTTCTATCCGCAATAAGCCTATGTGCGACTTGTTTGAGGTGAAGATTAAAAATGAAATAATTACTGAGGTCAATGAGGTCAAATACTTGGGGATTATATTAGATAAGAACTTAAAATTTGATAAACAAGTACAGTACATCTGCAAGAAGGTTAAACCAAACCTCAACTGTTTTCGTTTTATCCGAAGAGACCTGTCATGCAAAGCTGCACATCTTTACACGCATGCTATGATTTTCTCCCATTTGTCATACTGTATCACGTCATGGTCACAAGCTTCTCAAGTCACTCTGAAACCCGTAGTAGCAATATATAAGCAAGCAATAAAAATTATGGATCAAAAACCCATGAGATGGCACCACTGTGGCATCCTGAGAAAACACAACCTTCTTGCATTTGAAAATCTCATAATTTACATAAATATCAGACTGGTTTTTAAATGTCTTTATAACTATGTATCACCCCTGTTTTCTGCACTGATAAAAAGACGTTTGAGCTTAAGTCAAATGAACACACGAGCCTCCTACAATGGTGACTGCATTGTTCCTAGGTGTACAACATCATTTGGACAATCTGCCTTTTCAGTAAAAGGCGTTAACCTATGGAACACTCTACCCACTCACCTGAAACTGGAGACTGATACAAATGCTTTTAACAGAGGACTAAAAGCATGGTTAAAAGCAAAACAACAATGTTCACATGTATAAATATGGACTAAGTTTAATATTGTTACTAATACCACGGTTGTGATCATGAATTTTGTTTGTTTTATCTCCTACTGCTGATCATATGCTCTGTGATCTTTGAATACTACTGTTTGCAATCATAACATCTGTTTGTTTTTATCCCATTTGTTAATTAAATGCTCTGTGTTTTCAGAAAAGCCGCCTATGGACTGGTGTTGAAAATTAGCACGTGTGCTACACACACCTAAGCAAAGGCATCTGGTCTGTCCACTGGGACAGTCTCAATGTATTTGTGATGTCCATATTAAATAAAATAAACCTAAACCTAAACCTATAATGATGAAATGTTGTCTGTCATTCTGTCATGACGAAATGTGGTCTATACTGTCATTGTGTCATTCTGTCTCTCCACCTGCAGTAAAGTGCCCAATCCGTGTGAAACTTGGCACAACTGTTAATGTGTCCAGACAGATAGTGACAGGGCCTTTTTTTTACATTTTCAAGTGTATTTCGGATTTATTTTGATTTATTATTTCAAATCACATGCTGGCACACATCAAAGAGCCGAGGCGCTCACAAGACATGAGCCAAGTAGCATGGACTTTAAAGTAGCACAAGTTACTTGGCTACAGCCAAGTCAAAGACGTAATAAATTGCTTCAACAAGCGTGTCGGCCATAATTTCATTAAGGTTACCCATACAGGTCAACATCCATTATTGATGCTCCCTCACCTGCCAACGCACATGTGAATGTGTATCTAATCCCTAGTGTTAATTAAAACATGTTTAATGACCAAATCAGACTCATCTTTACGAAAATCTGGCCATAAATATCGACAACTGCACTATTTCAGGAAGCCCAACAGTTAAAAACCTCGGAATAATCCTCGACTCTCATCTCACCTTTCAGCCACACATCAAGGCTATCACCAGGTCAGCATTCTTCCACCTCAGGAATATTGCAAAAATCCGGCCCATCCTATCATTTCGTGATGCTGAAACCCTCATCCACTCATTCATATCTACCAGATTAGATTACTGCAATAGCCTCTTCTCCAGTCTTCCCAAAACCACCACTAGGGGTCTTCAACTTCTGGATTCAACCAAATCCAGAAAATTCATTCACATCACACCCATCCTAGCCTCTCTTCACTGGTTGCCTATACAGGCCAGAGCTGACTTTAAAATACTTCTCTTAACCTTCAAAGCTCTGCTTGGACTTGCTCCACCCTACCTATCCGAACTAATAACACTCTATACACCAGCACGTCCTCTCCGTTCACTCAATGCCGGCCTTCTGGTCCTACTCCCTGTTAAAAAGAAAACTGCCGGTCATAGAGCATTTGCCTACCGTGCCCCCCTTCTTTGGAACAACCTCCTTTCTCATGTTAAGGAAGCTCACTCAGTGGATATTTTTAAATCAAGATTAAAAACTCACCTTTACTCATCTTACTATAACCATTCTTAGACGGCTTTATTCCCTCCTCTTATTTTTATTATTGTATGGCATTTTTAAACATGTGTTATCAATACCTGCATATGTGGCCATGCATATATGTGTATATATAAATGTGTTATGTGTACTGTAATTTGTATTTATTCATGTTACTGGTATGCCTGCCACATGCATACCTTATTTTAAATTGTAAAGTGTTTTGAGACCATGCTGCATGGCGATTCTACACTTTAAATAAAGATTGACTTGACTTGACTTGACTTGACTTGACTTGACCCCCATATTTGATTTTGTATAGGCCTATTTCAAAAAAGGAAATGTAAGACACATGATAGAAATAAACATGGACACAAAAGGTGATGCCTAATTGGGAATATTATTAATATATCGATATTTTTCGTTTTAAGAGGGACGCAACATTCCAATGTTTCATTAAAGTCAATGATTTAAAAAAAAATCATCATTTGGATTTGAATATGTGAAGTCTACTCTGCTTTAAATCCAAAAATTTCAGTAGGGGGGTCTAAGCCATTTTTTCAGAATGACTCCCACTCCCGTACCGCTCCCATTTTGGAGGTCAGCTACATTAAAAAACAAACAAAAAAACAAACAAACAACAACTGTAGTTGCATTTTACACATTTATTGAACAATTTGTCGCCCCCTTTTTCTTACTGTTTCATGCAACATGGAATAGAGAACAAATTGGAAAAAACTGAAAGAAATAAAAATGCAAATAAAACTAATAAACAAATACAAATACAAACGCTCTCTCCCGCCATCGCTGTTTCAAGAAATACAGCGGAAGCACAACAACAACAACAACCGGAAGCACCATTGCCTTGTGGGTCGTGTAGTTCTGTTGGCTAATGCTCGTGTGTAACATTAGCCAACAGAACTACACGACCCACAAGGCAACGTTGCTTCCGGTTGCGCGGGATTTCTACGCTTGTGAGACTAGAGTCGTGTCTCACCTTCGCCTTGACATCGTGGTCACACAGTTTGTTATTCGACAAAAACTTTTCAATTACTTAAAGGTAAGACCATATAATGTTATTTACACGTCTCACTTCATCTATAGCCTACTTGCTTGAGCGAGTTAGAACAGTTGTCCAAACTTTTGGTAGAGTTGTCAAAACTTTTGGGCGAGACCAGGAGCTAGCTGAAGGCAAAACGCAGTAGCGGATAATTTTAGACGCCATGTCTGCTTTTCGGGGATTTGGCTGAAGTCTAAACGCAGTAGCGGATAGTTTTAGATGCCATGTCGGCCCCTCGGGAACTCAGCGTTGGGCCTACACAGGCCTCAAACTCGTGGCATCGCCCAAAAGCATGGATTAAAGTTCTCCGTCGCCACGACGGATTTCCGTCAATGGGAAAAATTAGGGGTGGAAAAAAAAGACAGAAGTAGCCTAAAGCAAGCTCTTATTGCCACCCGATGGGCCCGGTGTGACTGTGACAAGAAAATAAAAAAGAATGAGAGAAACTGTGAATGGTCGGTCTGGATGCTGACATGTGTGGATAAATAGATGAATAGATTTCTGATGGAAAAGGTTCACTGACAGCAGCTTCTTTGGTAAGTGTCCGTTCACTGCTTCTTTTTTTTTTAACATTACCGTTTTGTTAGGAAGTGGTAACGCTGTAGGTCGGATTTTGTTAAGGAGAAATAACATCGTGTCGCGGTGTGTTTATCCATAACAACCGACTAACTCTGTATTACCCCGCTTGTTACATGACTGTAATGGTAGGCTAGCAGGCAGCCTTATCCACCTCCACTGCTGGAGTCGGGGCCTCTGAGTGAAATAATGAATTTGAAACTGTGCTGATCAAAATACGACTTTGATCGGTAAATGGCATCAATCAAAGTCCGGTCATTTCAAGTCCGGTCCGCTGTTTTGCTGAGCTCCCTCGCGGTGTCAACAAAGCCTTTAATAATCAATAGGTCTATGATTATCAGATGTGTGAATTTGTGTAGTCTTATCTTTAATAAACAAGAGGTTACGGGGCACGTGTGTGTGTCACGGACTCACGGTGCCACCGAGATGAGAGGAGCTCGAACTACGTGCTACCGGCCCGAGGCTCTGATAAGCAGGTGGTTCAGGTTCAGCCACGATGTGGATGGAACCTCCGCTCTCCCTGCAACAAGTTACAAGTCATTTATCTAACATAATAATTATTCCAAAGCTGCTTAATGACAATGGAAATCTGTTCAACATCACCCCCTTCCCTTAATATTGGTTTTGAGTATTTTATGGTTTAGAGCCCTTTTAGTATTTGAATGCTGTATTAGAAACCAGACGGTCTGTTGGGCTAAGGCAATATACACACTATGCTTCTTTTTAAATATTTGGGAAGCAACTGTGTGGCAAAAACAGGAACAGCCTTAAAAGGGTGGCATAACGTATGTATGAGGTAATATGATTTAGCCTGGGAAAAAAAAAATTTCAGTCAAAAGATTTTTTTTTGCTTTAATCCATGCCCAAAAGTTTGGATAACTCTCCAGTTAGCCTTCAGCTAACTGCACGGGGGTAGAGATGGCGTCTAACGCCTGGTTCAGACCGGTGTTCCGGATTAACTGGTGATTGAATTGAATCTTTTTTTTTAAAAAGAAGTTAAAAAAGCAAAGAAAGTTCGCTCCTTGGTATAACTCTCAAACCCGTAAGTTAAAACAAATATCGCGAAATTTGAAAGGGAATTGGCGATTAACCAAACTGGAAGAATCTCGTTTAA
>NC_065526.1:39215200-39229558 GCF_006386435.1 Epinephelus moara
GGGGAGTTTTTCCTTATCCGCTGCGAGGGTCATAAGGACAGAGGGATGTCGTATGCTGTAAAGCCCTGTGAGGCAAATTGTGATTTGTGATATTGGGCTTTATAAATAAAATTGATTGATTGATTGATTGAATTAACTGGTGATATTCCCGTGCATTAGACAGATGTGTCGCTGGCGTGGCTTCTAAATTTTCATAGAATAATAAGATTCAAATGCTCTCTGGAAACACTGGGACCATTCTACGTCCCCTATAATTTAGATCCACCAAAATCAAATCATTAACATAGGGAACAGATCAGCTCTGGTACAAAAAACATCAGCGAATCAACTGGAGTCTGAATTAACTTGTGATACTCCTCTCCGTTAGGCTGTGGCTGCGATGGCGATCTCAGGACTCGACTTTCTTGATTCGGAAATTAGAAAAATGCATCACAAAAACGTTTCTATAAGATACTGTGATATATATTACTTATTTTTAAATTGCGTTTCTACATTGTTGTTTTCCTACATTCACAGCGGTGACTGTGTAGGTGACTGTGTCGATGCCTGTTCAAAACACTGCAAATGCCAGTAGCGATAAGGAGTTTAAAACTTCTCCTGTTGTTAGTCTAATATGTGAATAAATAACTTTATCTGATCCACTGGAAAACTGGATAGAGTTCCATACAGTTTATGAGAGGAACATGCAGTCTGAGGTAAGCTGTTTTACACCAAGCTCACACACACTGTGCACATACCTGTTAGCGTTAGCTGTGTTAAAGTGTGACAGTGTGCCATCCAGGTTAACTTGTGATATAACATCAATCATGTTTTATATTAAATGTCACAGATACTGGTGTCCCTCATCACTACAGTATTCTACACTAGTCAACTCCCTTTTTCATCCAGATTAGACACGACTGTTTACTCTCGTTTTGCAAGTAGTTACAGATAGGATTCACACAGGTATTGAAAACTAAGGTGATTTGGAGCGTGGAACAGTCAATAAAAGTTCATTTTCAGTACCATAACTTTGTGGGTTGTTGAGGAGTCTGGACAGTGATTATAGAGCAGTAGACAGAGATAGTTGCTAGCGTGATAGCGTGTTATTTGTGACAGTGATTGTCCGTGTGAGTGACAGTAACACCGGCCGCGGAAGCGGCTGCGAGGCGGCGCCGACGCGGAAATCGCTCGTGAGCCTCGGCTCTTCACACCAGACGAGCATTTCTCCGCGTCGGTCAAGCGCCTCTGCATACACACAAACAGACACATACAGCCAACACACACGGCACACGTGTGTGCCTATGTGTGGGTCTGTCGCTGTGTCTCTGTGTCTCTCTGTGTGTAGACCATGTCTGGGTCTGTAGCTGCGTGTGTATCGGCTGTGGGCGGCCGTGTGTGTGTGTGTTGGCTGTGTGTCTATGTGTAGCAGCTTAGGTGTGTGTGAATGTTGTGTTTTCATCTCGCGCTCTGTTTAAATAAATATACACAGACCACAAACGCACACACATGCCTATCCTGTTTATCACTTGCAGTACTTTATTTTGAAAATTGACCGGATTCTCTCGTGTTTCTGTGGGTGACTTCCGGTCCAGCTTGACGCGATCGCTTGCGGCACGCGGAAAAAATAGAACAGACGCCGAAACGATCGCTGCACGCCGCATGCCGCACGCCGCGTCGGGTCTGAACGACACCGTCTGTTAACAGGGGCGCCGAATGGAAGCGGACGCCATTCCGCGTCGCTTCCGCGGCCGGTCTGAACCAGGCGTAAAACGTCCTTGCCTTCTTGACTGCCTGTGGGCGTCTTTAAAAAAGTATTTAGAAATGCTTGCTCTGAAATTGAGTGCACAGCATCGTTTTGTAATTAAATTTAATTTGGACTCGCTGCCACGTTCTTACCAGTAATCTGGTGTGCACACCATGGGATTTTTTGATTCTGCATTTTATGTACTTTGGGCCATATTGAGCGGAACCCCACTTCAAGATGAGTCGAATTTGTTTTAAATCTGTTGTCTTTCTTCTAGGTGTTACGTTGGGATACTGTTATCTCTTGTCCCCTTGGAGCGAAACCCCAAGCAAACAGGTAAAGGACATACAATCTATGAATGAATGTGTTAATGTGCATTATGTGTTAAAATTTTGTTTGTGCAAGTCTGGCTTATGAGAAAAATGCTCATTCACTGATAAATTTGTTGCGAAAGCTGAGGTAAGAATGTGGGGTGGGTGAATTTGACACTCTTGCATTGTCCCAGCAAAGGTTTTGGATGAAGTGTGTTTATGGATTCGGGCTGCACGAATTTCGCTCGGGATGACATCAGACAGCACAATAGGGCGCTCTACAGCAGTGAAAAGTGTAGCTGCACCAACATAAACACTTAATTTTGTAATCATGATGACCGCAATCTTATTTTTTGTGGTGTAAGTATATACAGTATTGGTACATACATTAGTGGTATATGTGCATATGTATATTTTTTCATGTTATTTTAGTATTTTATATGTAGTTCAGTGTTTCCTCCAGGTAAGATCTCTTGGCTTGGCGCTCTGAGACGTCCGACGGGGGGAGGGGGGGATCCTAACGTCTGACGGGGGGGCGCAACGTTGCACGGAGCCGTCACATCGCCTGCCGCTATGCGATCGCCCACACGCTGCCCGCACATTCTGCAGCGGTGGTGGTGATGTCAGCAATTTAAAAAAAATAAATAAATAAATTCAAAGGACTGGCGGCTAGGATTTAGGAGTGGAGGGCCTCCACTCCTAAATGAATGTAGCGGAAACACTGTTAGTTTCATTAATGTAATTTTAGTATTGTTCTTTTCTTTGTCAGCTGGTGTGTACCCCCTGCCTGGACTTGGTGTTCGTTCAGTTGCTTCGTAGAGAAGCCACAACCTAACAAGGTAATGAGCAATTTCTTCTGTATTTACAGTTTTTGTGTTGTATTTAAAGACTTAAAAACTTATTGGGCTTTTTATTAGCAAAAATCAAATATTGCTTTCATAAAAACGTATTTTACTGAAGTCAAATCATAATCGCATTCAAGTCAAAGCTTTTTCGTACCTTTGATAAGTTGTTCAGAAATACTTAGGCTAAGCTAGGTGGAGGTGCACCCAATACGCCGCAGCCATGTTGCATCGCCATCTTTTGCGTTCAGTGGCAGCGTAACTGTAGTTAACCACAGAAACTCAGCGAAGACACCGGAGCAGTCGGCTCGGAGAGCAACGGCGGAGGTGTCGTCTCACCCCGGTGTCAACTACGGAGGTTACCGATGGTGCTGCGTTCAGGTGCAGTCAGGCAAACGGCTGCCGGCAAACAAACCGGATGTCATTTTTATCGACAAGAGAAAGCCGGTAAAACGCGGATCAGGGAAACAATAAGACATCACCATGACAACATATTGTCACGTATGTATAGTTTTGCTTCGTGCTGGCAGGCCACTTGTTTACATAGATGCTTGTTTATCCTGTTAAGAGCAGCGTCGGTTGTCTGTTTGCCGTTTGTCCGAGTTCATGTGAACGCAGCTTACTGAGGTGGTTGCAATACACCACAGCGACAGTAGATGGGAGAAATTTTACATACTGGGGCTTTAAAGCAATACTTACCGATGTTGCATTTTGCGCAGCACTTAGTCAAAATTTGAAAATCAACAAGCCCTCCTCCCTCCAAAGCTCCACCCCTTTCGCCTACTGGAGCTCCGCCACTACCCTCCCACCCCCCTCCACTCTGCCGCTCCTGACGCATACTGCTGAGGGTCTGCGTAGCCTGCCGGCTGCCGCTCTGCCAGCTGCCGCTCTGCCGCTGCGTCGCGTCGAGCGGCAATTGCAATGCCGTGCGCAGCGATGGGTGATTGACAGGAAGCTCGGCCAATCAAATTTGTCGGTCTGAATAATTTAATTGGTTAGAGTTTTATTAAAATTAATTAAAAATTAGATATTGATGAGTTTTAAATCCTGGTTGATTTTTTTTTACATTTTATTATGGTATTTGGTAATTAGGAGCATTTTAAGATGGGAGAAAAAAAGTGTAAAAATGCAACATCGGCAAGTATTGCTTTAAATTGTGTGCTTTATAGTTTTCTTACATTTTTTGATAAAATGCATTATTAGTATTTTATTTCCAACTGTGAATCAGTTCTGACATATAAGATGAAATTACATGGATTCCCACCTGTGTTTACAGATGTCTTACTTGAGAGCATGGCGCAAACGTAAACGAGAAATGGAGCAGTTGTTGCGCGATTCAGACAGTGATGAAGATCTACTTGGGGAAGACACTAGTGACTGTGAAGACGTCCCTCAGACTCAAAGTAGTTCTAGCGGTGATCACATGCCCAGGATTCAAAGTATTTCAAATAGCGATAGTGGTCCTGAACCCTTGGATTGGTCCGATTTTGACACAGACAAGGAATATTGGTCTACTGACTCAGAAACAGAACAACATGATGAGGGGCATGGGGGCGTCAGCTTTGAAGAGGACTTGAGACAGTGGGCTGTGCATAACAAAACAACACATAGATCACTTAATGAGTTGCTCTTAATACTGCGAAAGCAAGGACACCTATTGCCTCTTGATGCCAGGACACTTCTAGCTACACCACAGCGTAATACAACGGAAGATAAATGTGGGGGGCAGTACGCTTACTATGGATTGGAGAAGGGGATTTGCCGCTTTTTAGGTCAAGCTGAGGCCAAAGATGTCAATCTCATTGTTAACATTGATGGCATTCCACTCTTCAAGAGTAGCGGTGTACAATTCTGGCCTATACTAGCAAATCTTGAACATTCAGATCCATTCATTGTGGCAATATTTTGTGGACAGAGTAAGCCGAGTCCACTTGAGGATTACCTCAAAGACTTTCTAACAGAATACAAACATCTCCAAAACAATGGGTTAATTTATAAAGGCCAAACCTACAATGTCCATGTTAAAGCTCTCGTCTGTGATGCACCAGCAAGGGCCTATCTAAAATGTATAAAGGGCCATAATTCCTATGAGGGCTGTGAAAGATGTACAGTCAGAGGTGCTCAAGTTGAAAGAAGAATGGTTTTCAATGACCTTGAAAGCACCCCTAGAACAGATGAGGCCTTTTCTAGGATGGACTATGCCAACCACCAAACTAGTCTCAGTCCTCTCATTGCTGCTGGGATTCCATGTGTTAGCTCATGTGCATTAGACTACATGCATATGGTCATCTTGGGAGTGGTGAGGCGCATGTTAAGTTACATGACCCGTGGCCCCAAGATTTGCCGTATATCTTTTAGGCAAAAGGAAGAAATATCCCAAAAGCTGATAGCTTTGAGAGGGAAGATGCCGAGTGAATTCGTTCGTCAACCCCGGGGGTTGCATGATCTCGACAGGTGGAAGGCCACTGAGCTGAGGCAGTTTTTGTTGTATACAGGGCCTGTGGTTTTAAAGAATGTGGTGTCCCCTGACATGTATAAACATTTCTTGAGCCTGACAGTAGCAATGTCAATGATGCTCGAGTCAGATGAGAGGCATCGCAATGCGTACCTGCAATATGCTCAGGACTTATTAAAACACTTTGTCCAGTGCAGTGCTGCCCTGTATGGCAAGACCTTTCCGGTGTACAACGTACACGGACTCATTCATCTTCATGAAGATGTCAGGCACTTTAAGACTTCATTAAATGAAATCTCCTGTTTTCCTTTTGAAAACTATCTTCAAGAAATCAAAAAACATGTGAGGAGTGGGAGAAGTCCTTTAGAACAAGTCACCAGGCGTTTGTCTGAAATCGAACATTCACAGTCAGACACAAGCAAAAGGCAGAAGAAAGTATTTATTTCAGTCAAGGAAAGGGACAGTTGCTTTCTGTTGAGAGATGAAAGCTTTGCTTTCATCAGGCAAAAAAATGCAGATGGGACATTATTGTGTGACATTCTGCATCAGCGCCACACATCACCACTATTTCAAACACCGTGCAGCTCAAAACTTATCGACATAGTGTGCACAAGAGATCCCCGGCCAGGAACAATGAAAAATGGAACACTGGCGGAAGCTGATTTGTACTGCAAGGTGGCTTGCCTCCCGCAAGAGACTGGAGGTTATGTCTTGATACCCCTTCGCCATGATCTGGAACCTCAAGGATAAAAGGTTTTTTTTCTTTGTACATAACTAGTTTTCTTAATTGTCTGCCTTCATCATCATCTGTCTTCTCTGGCACATGCCCCCCTTGCTGCCAACGCTTCACCATAAGGTTGAGAACCACTGTCATGACCTTTTTGCCTGGGCTTACACTCTAATAGTGCTTTCTGATCTTGTCCCCTAACATCACTTCTAATTATTTTGTTTCAACTCCACCAGCATCAACCTGACCTAACTTTCCAATAACTATTAGGATTCACCTGGTGATGATACTTGATCCATGTAGTTCTTGATGTTGCACTGGGAATGTGTTGAGTAATGTATATCCTGTTTTTCTCAGGTCATGTATGCCAAGGCTGTTTGGGTGGAGGAGGGTAGGGAGACCGAGGGCACAGTCCCTGTTAATTGGGTGGACCGGGAGAAGGGAGTTGTCATGTGGCCAAAAAACAAAGCCACCAAAGCTTTTAAATTGAAAGAAGACCCCCAGGAGGACTGGCTGACATTCAAGCTGATAAAAATCAAGATGACCTCAGGCATGTTTTGTTTTTGGATCTTTTATCAATTAATCAAGTTAAACTATTTAAGTGAAGTTGATTAACCATTGAAATTTGTGACTTTTAGAAAAACTTCGGGAGTGTGAACAATACACCCTCACAAGCCATGCAGAGGAGGAGGATGAGGAGGAGGAGGTCATGAGAGGAAGGAGGAAGCCCTCAAAAAGAAAATTTGAAGACTTTGTCCAGTTAGGTATGTTTCTCAAGCAATGACAAAATGTATTTGTAATGTGTTCCTGCCGACTGGGCCCCAACTGGTAGACCATGTTTTCATTTCATGTCCTTGTGTACTTTCACAGCATCTGATGAAGACGGGGAGGAGA
This sequence comes from Epinephelus moara, assembly GCF_006386435.1. NCBI lineage: Eukaryota > Metazoa > Chordata > Actinopteri > Perciformes > Serranidae > Epinephelus > Epinephelus moara. Next base: position 39,222,156 of record NC_065526.1, read on the forward strand.
GCAGGATGGATAATTTAGTTCTATATTTTTTATTTCAATGTCATAAATAACATTCAAATGTTAGGTGTAGGCTATGTGTGTTTTTTGGAATATTTCATAGACAAATGTTTTTTAATATTTACTTTAAATCTAATCCCCATAGATGACAAGATGCCGTCGTTTCCAACTGCACCCACCAAAATAATTGCGAAAAAACATGGTCAGTATGATCAATTAATGAAACGATGATTAGGTATACACAACACCAATTACAGGCTAAATTAATTAATAATTCCTGCAGGTTCTAAAAACCAGGCCACTGTTACTCAAATGGAGCCTTCGAATTCAGAGGAGTCCACCCCTGGTGAGTAAACTTCTTCCCTTTGCCTCCACAAAATGGGTGAAAGTGGCAAACACTGACTGTGAAATAAGTTTGGCACTGACCTCCTGTGTAACCATGTAAATTTAATGATCAGGTGGGTCTGTAAATTTCAGATTCTGAACATCCTGCCAAATCCCCTACAGACGTTGGTCCAGAGGAGATGTCGTTCCTGGTGAGTAAAAACCTCTTTCCTTTTACCTCCACAAAGTTAGAGGCCATTCTGGTTAAATTGTCAGACACTGCTTGTAAATTTTGCCATGACCTCTTGTGTACCCATGTGAAGATGACAGTTCAGAAAGTGGACATCGTGACCTTTTGAGCATCACTGAGGACCTTGCGGACATCTTTTCTCATGAATTTGAGCAAAGTACACCCAGTGAGTATGCATTACTTTATATAAATACATCTTCTTTCCCTTTAAATATGTTTTTAATATTTGACTATTCTGTCATCAGGATCCTCTCAACAAGAAAACCCTTTGCCACTGCCTAGGCTGAGCCGAACGTCTACCCCCAGTAAGTATCAGGCATGCTAATCCCTCACCTTTTGGTGAATTTCGCCGTTGTGAAATCAAAAAGGTCATCCACATGATTGTGTAGAACCGACAACAAAATATTTTGTCATATTTGTGTGTGTGTGTGTGTGTGTGTGTGTGTGTGGGGGGGGGTGTATCTAATAGACACCTTCCTTGACGTCAGGGGGAACCTAATGTTGCGTTCGATTGTACTCGGAGCTCGGACCAGGGCATTCTTTTTGACTGCCTGCGCGTATCACCTCTTCCTAATTAGACGCGATGCGAGCGAAAGCAAGAGTTGCTGGCTGCAGGTCTCCACTGTCAGGTCATTTCCAGTGCAGCCTCCGCTCTCAGAATGCCTCCACTGTCAAGATGGTACAGTGTTTCCTCTACACTCATTTAGGAGTGGCAGCCCGCCACTCCTAAATCCTACCCGCCGCTCCTTCAAATTTCGTTTTTTTTTTTTTTAAATTGCAAATACACCACCGCCGCATCATGTCTCCACCTTCACAGCAGAGTCCTGCACTGCGTCGGGTGTCGCGAGTGCTGAGGCAGATAACTATCTTGCTCAGTATCTACTCTTTGGGGTAGATACATAGACTGTATAAAACAGTAGATACCACCCCCCCTCCCCACCCCCCAACAGAACTAACTGGTGCCATCGACGTTAATTAGCTACTCGCGAGAGCGTGGCATTGAAAGTGGCATCCAGGCATCAGGTCGGAGAGTCAGAGGAGTGTCGTCTTGAAAATAGGGTGCGACTTACTGGAGAAAAGGTAGACTTATTAGACTCGCATTTTAGGTTTTTCCCGACATATAAATTCACCCGCGATTCAGTTTTCACAGCAGCAGAGAAGCTGCATGTGGAGGAGACTTGCTGAGTTTATTAAAACAATCGAAACTAACGTGATGGTGAATGACATCGACTCCAACCAGCTGCACTTATAAGATAATACAACTGTATAAGGAGGCCTTTACATTAAACAGGAGAATCTGTCTCTCTGTCAGAAACTGTCAGATCTTCACAGCAGAGCTAACAGGTGAGGGAGGAGGAGGACAGATTGATCACTAATCAATCGTGGTGGCCATCGTCCTCTCGGACTGATTAAAAAAATAAAAATGCCGAAATTGGTCACAAACTATACCTGAGTGTCCGCACAAATAAAGTCTGTGTGTGTGAAGCGCTGCAGAGTGTAACATCCTGCTGTTCACAGACAGTGTCAGTAGTTTGACAGAGAGACACATAGAGGGTCGTGTCTAGAAGGGAACCCTGGACCCGCGACAGATCGCGCGAGTTTGATTAACAACGGACACAAATCTCGCGAGAGTTTTGCAAATAAAGAGTTACCTTCTAGAAATGACTGAGAAAGTTGCGCAGCTCCAAAAATAGAAAATCATGTCGTTGTGCCGATGATTTTATTGTGACAGGCCGCCATAAATAAAACACTCTTCACTGAGCCACAGATAGTCACTGATCGCTTACCTGCTGTGATGGAAAAAATACTCCATCTTCTATATGTGGTTTCTGCAGACATTACTACCTTTACCTTTGTACTTAAGTAAAAAGTAAAGTAAAACAGTAAATGTACAGTAAAAGTAAAGTTACTGAGTATTTTTACTTTAGCAATTTATACTTGTTTATTTAAGAGGCCTGTCTTATCTTCTCTTTTGTATTTTACCATTGCTCTTAAATAAAGCAAAAGTAATGTAATAGAAAAAATTGCAGAACACGCAATCTGTCTTATCCAATTACTTGATTAATCGCCAGAATAATCGATAGATTATGCTTTAATTTTACTGGTCCGACCCACCTGAGATCAATTTGGGCTGTATGTGGTCCCTGAACCAAAATGAGTTTGACACCCCTGCATTAAGCGATATACACGCCATGATGTAACTGCTGACTGCATTTTCAGATGAGCTTGTTCAAATATTTCTCAAAGAAGAGAAAGACACCTGATGAAGATGACGCTAGTCAGGTATCATTAGCCTTTTTACTGACTCAAATGATGATGGTTAGGTAAAAAATTGTGTTCACACTTGTAAGCAAATGTGATGTGAGTGTAAATTATCTAACGTTAATGTTTTATGTAATCGTATAAGACAAGTAACATTAGACAGGGAGGAGCAGTGGAACAAAGTGAAGGAGAGCGGAGTACAGCAGGGGGAGAGCCAAGAACTTTTCTCGGTTTTTTATAGAACAGTTCTATAAAAAACGAGAAAAATCCGTTGTTCTGAGCCTGGGTGCAAACTTTGCCACTGATTACAGCCCCATCAAGAAATTATTATTTATTGTTTTTTTTTTTTATTATTTTATTGTTGTATTTTTGTTATTATTTTTTATTTTTACATTCAGCCTTTAAAAAGCCATTTCCCATGCCAGCCATTCAATAAAAAGGGGCATTATGCTGGGCATAAAACTAAAATCTGCAGTCAAGTGTCATTTGTTTACGCCGCCACGGCTCCCCGGAGAGCCTGCCCCCGCTGCTGAAAAAAATCCTAGAGGAAACACTGTGGTAAATTAAGGGGGAAAAAAAAGCTTCCGGTGCAGCGCTGCTGTCAGACTGTCGGGATGTTATATACATGTTTATTAAAAAAGAAAAGAGAGAGATAGAGACCTCCACTGACTGGGTCAGGCCCACCGTCCCTCCTCCAAACTACTGCGATTGGTCCAGATCTACACAGTTCTTCACAATATTCTTATACAAAGCTTGCGTGGCTGCAGGCAACTTTGTTAAGTGGCGGCTCAGACTGTGTGAACTGTACACAACAAACAGAAACCTGACCAATCGATCATCGCGCAGACAAAAGAATGGCAGTCCAGCATAGTCAAGCATTGAGTGCTCGGCTATGTTGGCCTGACCGTTCAAATCCATCACAGAAAATACAAAAACTAAGAAAACGATGTAAATAAATAACAAAATGCGTAATGCTGTTTTGAAAAGAACACTGCTATGACAAGAGCCACGGAGATACGCCTATCCCCGCCACTCTGAGTTGACCCCTTTTGTTTAAAATAACAAGTTTTTAATCTAAAATCAATCTGTCATCAGGATCCTCTCGACATCCAAGCCCGGTGCCACTGCCCAGGCACACAGCAAAGTCTACCCCCAGTAAGTATACACTTACTGATTTATTTGGCATGTCTTATGTATGCACTAACTATAACTGCTCTTCCAAACTTCCAGACTTTCCACGGCCAATGGAGCATGGCACCGAGAAGGCAACACCCAGTAAGTGTGCAGCCACTCTGAATTGACACCTTTGTAATAAGTTTTCAATATGAGAATAATCTTTTATCAGGATCCTCTCAACATGCAAGCCCGGTGCCACTGCCCGGAAAAATTCACAAGTCTAATCCCAGTGAGTATACATGGACTGATTATTATTTTTTTTATGTCTTTTCCCGACTTTTCTCGGCTGATGGAGTGTGTTCAAGAAGTAAAACTGCCACCATTTGTAGGAACATTAATATTTAAAATCTTAAACATTCTCTATTTCCAGGCTCAAGCAAGGCACATCAAACCAGGCATGGTCATCGCTCGAGGTACAGTGTCAGGTTATGGCACAGCATATTGTATCAACTAATCTCTGCCATTTGGTCTTCAGATCATATATGTGTAATCTATAGTTTGGGTTAGATTATCTGTGTGTAGGGCTGCTGAAATATCGTTTAAAAGGGAAGCATGTGATTGGCAAAATTTTGGAAACATCAGTAGGGGTTTTTCTTGTTCTGTGTGAAATGCCCTAGGTCCAGAAGCAGATCACCTGGTGGCTCGCGATCGGCCCAGGGGAGACAGCAGCGCAGCGAGAGCTCAAGTAATGGTGAGTTATAAAGGTCCTCTTATCTAAGTGTTTGTTTATCAAAGTTAACAAAGTACTTAACCACGTGCATAATCATAAGAAGTTTGACTCCATTGCACTTTTATACAGTAATTCTGGCAGATGATCCTAAATTTATGAGAAGAAATTAATGCAAAAGTATCCGCCTGATAAACTTTTTCATTTTACAGGTGGGGACACAGTACCAGCGCGGCACACGTTTCCGTTGCCAACAGGAGGTAAATTCTAAGTCCAGGTCAAGTGAACTGATGGGAACATTTTATATTTTTCTGCCCTTTGTCTGTTTTTCACAGTTAAGTTCTAGTCCAAAGACTGCTCTTCAATTATAGATGTGATTTACTTATCATAATTTTTTTTTGGTTTACCCTTTCAGTGTATCAGAGGAGGGTTCTAAACCTTCTGATTGATATCAGAAGTGAGGTTAGGCGAATTGGACAAGGCGAAATGGCTTCTTCATCCGCTCCCTCAGCCAGGGTGGAGATGATGGACACTATGGGGGACTTCCAAGACAAGAACAGCGCCTCACTGATGAAGAGGCTTTTAATGCCCTTGTAAATTCTATAAGATTAGCAAAGATTAGTTAGATTATAAGAACACCACTCTACCCATTCTAATGTTGTCTTTGATATCTCAGGGAAAATTTTAATATAGACTTCTCACTTATTCCAGGTTCTGCAACTATCAAGGATTGGGGGGAGGGACACAAAGGACTGTGTCCACAAAGTTCTTGACAGGTATGTTTCAACACAAAATTGGAATAAATTTGAATCTACTTGTGTGATGTGAAATATTTGTTGTATTTTTTCTAGTTAAAGGCAAAACTACCTGTAGCTTTTTATTGACTGAACCCTGATTCAATGATATTTTCCTGATATTACAAGTTTGCAACACCCCATGGGCTGAGGTTGGCTCTTCTTGCTTTTTGCCATGACTTTTTAATTTGTCTTATTTTATCCATGTACAGTAGCTGTCGTTTGAATTGCTATATAGATATAATATGAGATTAAGATGTGTTGGGGCTGGATTAAAATGGAAGAATACCCTGGGGGAACTGATTTTTTTTTGTCAAATTAAAATACCCAATATATCACTCAAATGTATACAATTAAATTCTAGGCTCCTTACCAATGGCTTGATGGCAAAGTTTAACCTTAAAGGAAAGGGAAAACAAGAAAAGATGGCCTTTGAAAAAACAAAGTGCTACACGGCTGTGTTAGGTAAGACCATTCAGTATTTCATGTTGTCGACGAAAAACAGTCAATCTTTTAATCCTTTAAATTTGGCTAAACGTGTTCTGTTTTGATAAAATTGGTGTTACAGAGAAATGATGACTATGCACGTTTTTACTTTTCCTCTAGATGCTGTCATGAAGGCCATTAAACAACACATTGCTGACCATCTGAAACATGCGCCAGCAAGGAGGGGAGGCCGGGATAATCCCTAGTCCCAGAATTTATGTTAAATAAATTGTTAAGAGTTCAATAGTTTGAATAGTTTTATAGTTGTAAGTTGTTTGTGTAAATATATGGAAATACTTATTTAGTCTGTTAGTATTTTTAAGTAGTTGTACTCTTAAACAGTTTTAAATGTTTGTGTTAATAGTTTTAAAAAAAAATCAATGTTAAGTAAATGTTAAGTAAATGTAAACAGTTTGTGGAAAGAGGTGGTCATGTGTGTGTAAATTGTTTTCTGAGAATTCTTTGTTCTCCTTTTTCCTGAATGGCAGTCTAGAACCCTTTGGAGGAAAGTTCTAAATTTTGGAAAGCCATGTAACTGTATTCACACAGTCCATACGCTTAAATCTCTATCATTTTATCATTCTGTGCTACAATCAACAAAATGCTTTTTTTGTACAACCTTAGTGGCAATTTTAATTACAATATGCTATTTCTGCATTATGTCAAGCTTAAACTGACAGGTTTTAGGTGCTGTAAAGTTTCAAAATTATAATTACAGAAGTGATTCAATATTGGAATTGGCCAATTTTCATTCCATCTTTCATCTTGTTTCGATGTCCTGTGGACGTTGAAATTGGGTTGATCAGGTGTTGTTCAAATGTAATCTAAAGGTCATGTGGACGTCATGGTCGGACGTGTAGACCACGTCAGAAAAAGACGTAATAAAAACTTTCATTCTGCACCTCCAGAAGACCTGATTCCGACGTGCAATTTCGACAGACTTTGCACGTCATGTGAACGTCCGAATTGGAGGTCGGCAAGACGTCAGAATCGGACCTCCATATGACGTCCGAAAAAGACGTAATAAAAACTTTCATTCTGCACCTCCAGAAGACCTGATTTCGACGTGCAATTTCGACAGAATTTGCACGTCATGTGAACGTCCGAATTGGAGGTCGGCAAGACGTCAGAATCGGACCTCCATATGACGTCCGAAAAAGACGTAATAAAAACTTTCATTCTGCACCTTCAGGAGACCTGATTTGGACGTCGAAAAATTACGTTAAATATACGTCATTTAAACGTCTCATTGCGCAGTGGGATAAGTTAAAACAAATATCGCGAAAATTTGAAAGGAATTGGCGATTAACCAAACCGGAAGAATCTCGTTTAATCTGGGCAGACAGTCTCAAAACTTATAAGAGGGCCCTCCGCAATGCCAGAGCAAACTATTACTCAGCTTTAATAGAAGAAAACAAGAATAACCCCAGGTTTCTTTTCAGCACTG
>NC_065526.1:39231364-39237838 GCF_006386435.1 Epinephelus moara
GTCCTGCCAGATGCCCCCTGCTGCTGCTGCCATCATTAGTCATTAGTCATACTTCTACTGTTATTATACACATATGATTATTGTCACACATGTATACTATCAGATATTAATATATACTTTCAACATATTGTACCACAGTAGCCAGAACTATAACTAACTGTAAGCTACTGTCATTACCGTCTCTCTCTCTCTCTCTCTCTCTCTCTCCGTCTCTCTTTCTGTCTCATTGTGTCATACGGATTACTGTTAATTTATTATGCTGATCTGTTCTGTATGACATCAATTGCACGTCTGTCCGTCCTGGAAGAGGGATCCCTCCTCAGTTGTTCTTCCTGAGGTTTCTACCATTTTTTTCCCCCGTTAAAGGGGTTTTTTTGGGAGTTTTTCCTTATCCACTATGAGGGTCCTAAGGACAGAGGGATGTCGTATGCTGTAAAGCCCTGTGAGGCAAATTGTGATTTGTGATATTGGGCTTTATAAATAAAATTGATTGATTGATTGATTGATACTTTGCATATACTTAAAGAGGCAACAGATAGCATCTTTTCCTAAATATATCATTATGAAACATCGCCATCGCGATGTGCGCATGTGCGATAGTGACATCGCAGGACGTGCAATGTTTTCTCTTTTTTTAGAACATGTTAACTTTTGTTTTGCTTCAGAAAAGCAGCTCTGAAGAGAGCTCCTTGCTTTGCTCCGCTTGCCTCTCTGAGCACTCAGCAGCCCCTACCCCTCTCATGCACACGCTGCAGTCACACACTGAAAATGAGCGACATGCAAGAGAGAGAAACGGTAAAGGAGGATTTATGCCTGGTATACACTACACAACTTTTCTGCCCGTTCTAAAAGTCACTGTGTCACATTACAAGATTGTGGAGTCATAAAATCGTGCCATGACTTGGCCGACAGACATGACGCACTACACGATGGTATACACCAATTATCCCCGGTCGTCTTTCACAACTTGTGTGATGTCATGGGGTTATTCTTGTCCTATTTTTATTAGCTTTTACTATTATTTCAGTCACTGTGTTTCCTCATGTGCCAGCCGAAATCTTGTTGTGGTCACCTAAAAAGCGCCAGCAGATGGCAAGAGCTACATTTGAAGTACCGTACGCAAACATATAAGTTACTGAATCCTCCACAACAGGTTCTTACAAATGTTTCACAATAAAAGCCTACGTAGAAAATGGAGGGATTCTCTCAGCCGAGGTTATAAGGGGCTTAACAATTTCAGGAAGTGTTGAGTTTGAAATGACGGCACTGTGCATTAACTTTATCAAGGCAACGGGAGCGGATAAAAAGTAAAAATATAAAGATACAGAGGGATTAATAAATAACAGCCCGTTTATAATGTAGTCTTTTTCAAATGAAGCTGGTAGCCTCTGTTGTTGTGGTGAGTAAAAGTCCCGCCACTATTTTTTAATTTTCTTACTTTAGGTCATCTGGTGAAAATTCTTGTATTTTTTAATATGGCAATATATACTGTATTGCAAAAAAAAAAAAAAAAATCGATCAGAAAATAATCTATTCTTGTGTACACTTAATGGACTCCAGAGTAGAAAGAATATGCTCTTCCTGCGGAATTGACAATCCTCCATATATCAAGTATATCTGTAATGTTTATGTTGATGTTTAGGAATTCACTAGATTTGGAAGGGTTTATTTTTCGAGATGAAGACCTATCTAGATATTGGTCTAATACACAGTTGAAGTCGCCCCCAGTTATTAAATTAGACTGGGACATATCCGGAATTGAATCAAATACCTTACTGAAAAATTGTGGGTTATCAAAATTTGGCCCATATAAATTTACCAAAGTCAGTGGGGTTGAGTGCAGTTCTCCTGTCACTATAATGTACCTACCTTGCTTACCAGCTATTGTGGCTTTGTGTTTAAATGGAATACCTTTACGAATTAGAATTGCAGTGCCCCTGGCTTTGGAGGAAAAATTGGAGTGGTACAGCTGTCCTATCCACCTGCTTCTCAGCCTGTTGTGTGAGTCATTCTTGAGATGAGTTCCTTGCAAGAATATTATGTCGGTGTTAAGGGATTTTAAGTGGGCAAAGATTTTGCCCCGTTTAATCGGCTAATTTGCACCTCTGATATTCCAGCTACAGAATGTGATGCCTTTTCCTCCTATTTTGCTTGCTACATGGTCCTGCATATCCTACCTAGTGTAATTTGTCACTTGTTGAGTTACTGTAGATGGTCCATCCTACTTGGTTAAATTGTGTTATATGTGAAGTCTGGGCAACCCCCCCCCCTCCCCCCACCCCCATACATACACACAGATTGTGAATTCTTTTGGCATAAGTCTCATAATAATAAACCCTCAGTCAGTTGTGGATTTACCATGTGCAATATAAGAGGGTCTGAGACAGACATAGTCCCGTATTTTTATAATATTTATCCCATGGCGATGCTCTCGGCGTACTGGAGCACCTCTTTGGGGTTGGTGAAGAGGGAGTCAGAGCCATCGTATGTGATTCAGAGTTTGGCCGGGTATAAGAGTCCAGCTGATGGAAAACGTTACATATGCAAACTTGTTGAGTCAAATGTTCCATTAGTAATGCCACTTAACGTAGCTGTCCAATTACAGTAGAACTGTAACGGGTTGTGTTTTGACCCAATTGCAGCACACGGAAACCAGAAACAGTTGGTAATAATGATTAATGCTACAAATCAGTGGGTACAGGGCAGGGCAAATAAACAGCACACAGTACAGTTCAACACTGGCAAAGTCTCTCCACAAGGTCTCTGGCAGTCAGGCTGATTCGGCAGGCCAAACTGGGCTGGAAAGCAGGTGAGTGGTCAGTGACATTTGCCCAGAAACACACACAGTTCAGTTCAATAACAGGCAATGGTACCGTGGAAGAGCAGGCGGGAGACGTAGTCATGGAGTCAGAAGATCCAGAATCAGGTAATCAGGTGTAGAATTTCATGAAAAGAACACCTGCCCAACTGTTAAACACAGGGGTGGATCCATCATGTTTTGGGCTTGTGTTGCAGCCAGTGGCACAGGGAATATTTCACAGGTTGAGACAGGAATAGATTCACTTAAATTCAAGCAAATTCTGGAAGCAAACATCACACCATCTGTAAAAAAGTTGAAGATGAAGAGAGGATGGCCCCCACAGCAGTTCAATGATCCTAATCACACCTTGAAATCCACAATGGACTACCTCATGAGGCACAAGTTAAGGTTTTGCCATGGCCCTCACAGTCCCCTAAACTTAACATCATTGAAACCTTTTGGTGGACTTCAAAAGAACAGTGCATGCAAGACAGCACAAGACTCTCAGAACTAGAAGCCTTTTGCAATGAAGAAATGGGTGACAAAACTGAACAAGAACTGAAAGACTTTTAGTTGAACACAAAAATACTTTAGAGGCTATGATACTTGTCAAAGGGGGCACTAGTAAGTACTTACCATGCAGTGTGTCCAAACTTTTGCTTCAGGCCTTTCTCCTTTTGTTATTTTGAAACAGGAAAAAATGTAAGTAAAAGGTAATCTTGCTTAAAATACCAGAAAAATATGTGTCGTTTCAACTTTTTGCCTTTTGGAGATCAGTTCATCACCTACTTAAATTATTATTTCCAGTAAATGGAATTTTGACCCAGAGTGCTTAAACTTTTGCATGCCATTTTAAGTACTCACAGGACACACAGCCAGTGGTGAGTGTAGTGACATAAGCAGACAGAAACACCCACACTGTAGCATCATTGTCGGATGGTAATGCCAAGCAGCCACAGGCAAGCAGGAACCAAGGACACAAAAGCAGATGTGAAGGTTGGGGACAGAAGGCTAGTGCGCTTACCGGGAATCAAATATAGCAGGCAGGTCAGAGGCAGCCAAGGTTAACTATGTGAAATAAGTTTAGAAAAAAGTACTATAGAGTCTTGCATGAGTGGCGAAGAGCAATCTGGCAAAGAGTGTTTGTGTGAGTGTTTATACCCCAGGCTGGGGTATATATACCGGCTGTGTGTAATGAGGAACAGGTGAACTGAGTTGCCATAATGAGGTGGGTGTGACTGATGCTGAGATGTAGGAAACCAGGGTGAATGGAAAACTACTGGATGGGAGCTGGGTGACTGGGCAGGCAGAAGTGAGCAGGTGACCAATAATGCAGAACTGTGACCAGCACAAACTGTATGCATTGCAAGTTGAGCAACAACTGTTTTATTTGCAGTGTTGTTGTTGCTCTTATTGAACAACTGAACGTGTTTGTAGTTTTCTAGTCCATCTGCCCTTGCTGGCTATAAACAAAGCCTTCCATATAACTGTGGGTAATAAACACTAATAATTCACTATATTAATAAATACAGCCCCAACAGGGGCACAAGCCAGTGTTCTCATTGGGCCGGTCCCAAACCTGGATAAATGCAGAGGGTTGTGTCAGGAAGGACATCCGACATAAAACCTATGTCAAATCAAACATGCGAATCATGAATATGACTTCCATACCAGATTGGTTGAGGCCCGGGTTAACAATGACCACCACCGGTGCTGTTGATCTACAGGGTGCCGGTGGAAATTGGACTACTGTTAGTCAAAAAAGGAGAGGAGGAAGGCATGTCCATACGCAGAGAGAGAAGAGGAAAGGCAAGAGACTAAAACTAAGAGTAGGGACTTTGAATGTTGGGACTATAACAGGGAAAGCTAGAGAGTTGGCTCACATGATGCAGAGGAGGAAGGTGGATATACTGTGTGCTCAGGAGACCAGGTGGAAAGGTAGCAAGGCTAGACGTTTAGGAGCAGGGTTCAAGCTGTTTTATCATGGTGTGGATGGAAAGAGAAATGGAGAAGAAGTTATCCTGAGTGAGGAGTTTGTTAGGAATGTTCTGGAGGTGAAAAGAGTGTCAGATAGGTTCAGTTCAGTGTTGTTAGTGGTTATGCCCCACAGGTGGAATGTGAGTTAGAAGAGAAGGAGAAATTCTGGAGTTAGTTAGATGAAGTGATGCAGAATATCCCTAGAGGTGGTGAGAGTGGTGATTGGTGCAGACCTCAATGGACATGTTGGGGCAGGGAACAGAGGTGATGAGGAGGTGATGGGCAGGTTTGGTATCCATGATAGAAAAGCAGAAGGATAGATGGCGGTAGACTTTGCAAAAAGGATGGAAATGGTTGAAGTGAATACTTTCTTTCAGAAGAGGCAGGAACATAGGGTGAGTGGAGGTAGGAGCACTGTTACGCCCCGGTCTAGGGGTGTGGGTGCGTAACATAAGGATACACAGGAACACGAGAATAAATGTACAGGTGAGCAATTTATTGCTACACACTCCAAAAAGAACCACACTGTACAATATCGCACACAAATGGAGCAAATTACATAAGGGTGAACCCAGGCCAAAACAACAAACAAAAAGTAACCTGTCTACCGACTGGCGAAATAACTAATTCCTAACGAAAATAAAAGAAACAAAAATACAATATAGGCCTAACTCCCTAAGCTAAAGAAAAACAGGAGAAAACAGGTACAACAGAAATAGCAGCTCACCCCTACGCTCCGTGCAAACAATAATACGTGACAGTGACTATTTACAATATATATGTACAGGCGATTCAGTTGGCCCTAAGGCGCTGGTCTTAACAAAAGATACAATATTTAGCAAGGCAAACTAAATACGAACACACACACTATAGTCACACACGAGATCACTTATCAACAAAAGATCAGGGAAACGATGTGCTGGTGCCATGTACGAGAGTCGTCTTGCGGCTTCCGTGTGGCCGGCATTATGAAGGCCGAGCCCCTTGCTCAACCAATCCGGCAGCGGTGACGTCACGCTCGTTATCCAGTCGGCGACCGTCCGATTCACGATTCGATTCGATTCAATTCAATTCAATTCAATTCAGTTCAATATCGATTCAGTCAAGTATATTTCAATTATGATACAAAATTTGCCTGGATATTGAGATATTTTCTGAGAACTAACGAAGTATATTTAACAAGGAACCCTCTGACCTGGTGCATTACTATTAAAAATACTGTTTACATTAAGAATTGACCCCAAAGCAGTACGTTAGTCATCATGTACTTTTATTTAACATTACCTGACACATACAAAATAAATATTTTAAATTAAATCTAATCACAAGGCAGACAATTTAAATGAAGTGGCTACAAAAAATGTAAACAAAGGACATCCACAAGTTTGCTGCCTGTAACCGTCTTATAAAGCTTTTGTGCAATACACTACAGTGGTTGTGATGCACACATTGACTGTATCAGAAGAGAACCCAGATAGCACACATACATCTGGCCGACGTCAGCCTGAGGACTACACATCGGCCCTGAATTTAAAACGTCTGACAAGCGGACATGGGCGGATATCTTTAAATTTAATACTCTTTTGTCCCAGCTCATCAAACATCTCTGTTACGTCGGCTTTGGGTCGGCCCAGTGCCGTAGAATGTCTGCCCACATACGGAAGTCGCCACTGAAGGCGGAATTTCATCTCCGCGGT
>NC_065526.1:39238493-39239807 GCF_006386435.1 Epinephelus moara
ATATTAATGAAGGAGCGCCTACTGAGCGCAGCTTTTTATTGATCGTTTGAACGTCGCGTGGTGGTCATTTTCGATTAAAGGCCGACGTCTCAGCGACGTCTTGGCAATGAGCAAACGCTCTCCCTGCTACGTCTTAACGATCTAAACTTGATACATCGGGTCGATGTCGGCCAGATGTATGTGTGCTATCTGGGAAACAATATACGTAGGTGAACCCTGCAGCAAAGTGAACCCTCTTCCTCAGAGAGGATCTTTGCCTCCCAGTTTGTTCATGGCGGCAGAGCGGAGTGAACCGTCTTTCTTCTCAGAGGATCTTTGTCCCATGAGAGCAGGCACGCTGCTCTCTGTGTATGTGTAAACAAGTTTCGCTGGCGATTTGACAGTCACTAGAAGCACATTATGACCCTTTTGTGAAAGTTTCTGCGTGGTACCTGTGTTGTACATGAGCTAACGTTAGCGGCTAAGGAAGGACTGAGAGGCTGTCCGGTATGTGTGTGTGTGTGTGTGTGTGTCTGTGTCTGAGTGTCTGAGGAGCGTCAGTACGTTAGCTTGTTAGCCGTAACGTTAGCCTTGCTGTTTGTCATGTTAACGTTATCGTCGGCAGCCCTGAATAGCTTGTAAAGCTTTAGCATAGTTAGTTAACACATTTGTTATCGGCCCATGTGTTTACTGCTACAGAGAATTAATACATCTTTGGTTTATTTGCACAGTGTCGCCTCTTTGCCGTCTTTTATCACGCTTGCTAACGCTAAGTTAACTTCACCAGCAGATCTGTATGAGGTACAAACTGAGGCTACAGTTAGCAGTGTGCTGATGCTTAGTGGTATTTCTTACTCTTTTTCTGTGAAACTGATGTGCATTTAATAAACATGCGTACATTATTAGCGTTATATTTTTAGGGGAAAATGCGAGTGAAAATACTCGCACCGTAGGCCCAGTGGACTCGCTCCCACCATTGTTTGCTGCTCTGTCTTCATTCAGTGTCCGGCCGTCTCGCGAGATCTCTCGCCATGACCTCAGGTCTTAAATGCTGATCTCGCGAGACTACCCAGATAGCACACATACATCTGGCCGACGTCGGCCCAATGTATCAAGTTTACATCGTTAAGACGTAGCAGGGAGAGCGTTTGCTTATTGCCAAGACGTCATTGAGACGTTGGCCTTTAATCGAAAATGACCACCACGCGACGTTCAAACGATCAATAAAAAGCTGCGCTCAGTAGGCGCTCCTTCATTAATATTCATATGCTTCGTTAACTACGACCTTTATTCATTTAGGTCGGACCTTTCAAACTACAAATATTTCACCATCCA
>NC_065526.1:39240419-39245490 GCF_006386435.1 Epinephelus moara
ACAACAAAGCTATTTTCTGCCAATTTATTCCAGTAGAGCTTACCTGAAACCAACTGCGATGAGATGCTGTGTCCTGCGAGCTCAGTTCCAAACAAACACCGCGGAGATGAAATTCCGCCTCTGTGGCGACTTCCGTATGTGGGCGGGTATATTCTACAGCACTGGGCCAACCCCAAGGCCGACGTAACAGAGACGTTTGATGAGCTGGGACAAAAGAGTATTAAATTTAAAGATATCTGCCCATGCAGCCGACGCTTGTCAGACGTTATAAATTCAGGGCCGATGTGTCGTCCTCAGGCCGACGTCGGCCAGATGTATGTGTGCTATCTGGGTACCTGGGTTGATAGTACTGCAGGCTGCTACTGACTGTACAACAGGTCCACGGAGGAAAATAGTTATAGTAAAAGATCGATTTTTTAATTAATGAATCGATTTTGTGCCATTTAAAGGAAAATCGATTTGAATCGATTAAATCGATTTTTTCAACCAAGCTCTACTGTTAACACAAAACACACGATCTCTGGAAGAAAGAGAGGTCTAACTCTCCACTAAACATATGGATCAAATGCATACATAGACATACACATACACATAATAAATACACAGATCATAATGCACATATACACATAATGAATACACAGGCGGCCGTGGGACGTAACAAGCACACAGGTGGACTACATCTTGTGTAGACGATGTAAACTGAGGGAGATCAGTGACTGCAAAGTCGTGGTAGGTGAGAGTGTAGCCAGACAGCATAGGATGGTGGTGTGTAGTGTGATGA
This sequence comes from Epinephelus moara, assembly GCF_006386435.1. Lineage (NCBI taxonomy): Eukaryota > Metazoa > Chordata > Actinopteri > Perciformes > Serranidae > Epinephelus > Epinephelus moara. The sequence continues at coordinate 39,241,201 of NC_065526.1, forward strand.
TCCCTGTGTCATCTAGGGGTGTGTCTGCTGTGAGAGTTTGTCAGGCCTGTCTCTCCCAGGCTGACTTGATTGCAATTCAGTGCACCTGGGCCTGGTGCACTGAAAGTGATGAAAGCTGTGCTCACTCATTGACTCACTCTCTGCTTATCCCTACAGGCAACCACTCTGGTCTGGTTTGGTAATGTTTTAGTTTCTTTGTTTTGATGCACTCTCCAACACTTACACATACACACTCTCCCACACCCATCATTCAATACTCACACATAGTACTGATATCACTGACATTCACACCCCATATGTTATTCTTATTTAGTTACAGTATTTGCTAATTTGGTCTAATTTGGTTTGATTTGCTTCTAATAAAATATCTTTTGTTAACCGTTCATCATGGTGTGTCTCCCTTTTGTTATGGCCACTTGAGCCGGGTCGTAACAAATGGGGGCTCGTCTATTGAGTTTAGTTTGTTAAAAGTTTGTTTTTTGTGCCTAGGCAGAGGTGGGCACATGGTGTGTTGGTGCAGCTAATTAGCTGATTTGATGCAGCTGTGTGTTGGCTTTGAGCTGCATGTTTGTCTCCAGAGCTGTTTTGGCTTTTGTTTGCTCTGGTTTTGGGAGATGCATCATGTGTTTTGTTTTGCAGGAAGCATTAGTGTCCGTCCTGGTGTCGGAGTGTTGACTGCCATTCAGTGAGTGAGTGTTGCTGTCTTGGTATGCAGTGCAGAGGTTTCCCTAGTAGGTTTAGTGGCGTTTCCCCTTTGGGTTTCGTCTGTTTGTTTTTTTTCATAGTGTTGTGGTGTCGTGGTTGGCGTCAGCTGTCTGACAGCTGTCTCAGGGGCACATCCGCGTGACTTTGGGGGGTTGCCTGCATGCAGGTCACTTTACAGGTTCGTTGGGCTTCAGTGCGTAAGTACCCACCACAATCCGCATGAAGACTAGGGGTGAGTATAGATAAGTTTTTGGTTAGGCAGTTAGGGGGAAAATTCTCTGGCGGGTGTTGAAGTTTGCCCCACTGTGTGTCTGTCAATTAACTCAATACTTTCTGATTGGTACGTTGTGAATTACGGCTTCCTAAGCTGGCTTTTTTGATGTGCCTACGGAAATATTTTTGCAGGGCTGTAAGAAGGAGGAGTTACTGAAAATAGCTGAACATTATGGAGTGGTGGTTGCAGGGTCAAAAAGGAAGGATTACATTAAAGAGTGTTGTCATATCTGTTTGATCAGGGCATAATGCAGAAGAGTGAGCTTGGTGCAGCTGAGGCGGAGTCAGTAGCTGCACAGGGGTCTGTGCCGGCAGGCGTGCAGGCAGGTTTGTCTTTTGAGCAACAGAAAGAGTTATTGGCCATGCAACTTCAGCAGGAGCAGTTGAGGTTGGAGAATAGGGAGAAGGAGAGGAAGTTTGAGTTAGAGAAGCAGCTTGAGCAGCTTGAGTTGGAGAGGTTGCGGCAAGGCACTGAGAGAATGAAGATAGAGTTGGAGCAGGCCAGGTTGCAGCTTATCAGGGAGGGCAAGCTTTCTTCAGGGGTGTCTGGATTAGAGGAATCTGGACCCTTGGCTTCTGCGCCGAATGGTACTGATGTCATGGCTAACATGCGTTTGGTGCCTAAGTTTAATGAGCAAGACCCTGATATTTCTTTTACTCTCTTTGAATGTGTTGCAGATACAAAAAATTGGCCGGATTCAGACAGGGTGCTTATGCTTCAGTGTGTCCTTACTGGGAGAGCTCAGGAAGCTTATTCAGCCATTTGTGCACAGGATGATTTGGATTATGAAGCAGTGAAGTCAGCTGTGTTAAAGGCATATGAACTGGTCCCAGAAGCCTATCGCCAGAAGTTTCGAAATTGGGTGAAAGGCGATAAACAAAATGTCGAGTTTGTCCGTGATTCGGCATCCCATTTTCACCGTTGGTGCTCAGCGGTGAAGGTTGACGATTTTGATATTTTGTGTGAGCTGATGGTGATGGAGCAGTTCAAGAATGCTATCCCCCAGCGTGTTGCTTGTGTAAATGAACATAGTGCATAGTTCACTGGCTTGTTTTCAGTTAACAAGCCAGTGTGTGTGGAACCGAGTATAGGCTCAGTTGCAGTGTCAGATAAAATACAAGTATGTATGGATTCAGTTACTGGGTCTGGTTTTGAGCCCTTTATTGCTGACGCTGTTGTGTCATTGGTTGGTAGTGATACGCGTGTTCCAATCAAGCTACTGTGTGACACGGGTGCTAGGCACTCATTTATTTTGGAGTCGGTGTTGCCTTTTTCACCGGAATCAGAGACAGGGGACTTTGTATTGATGAAGGGGATGGAGATGGGCTTGATTCCTGTGCCGCGTCATACATTGGTGCTGGATTGTGAGCTGGTGCAGGGCACTTTTGCTGTTGATGTGCGCCCTGCGTTGCCACTTGATGGTGTGGTTATGATTTTGGGCAGCGACCTAGCTGGTGGTGCCGTGTGGGCCAATGTGCCACCACCTATGGTGGTGTCCAAGCCAGTATTGTCTGGGGTGCTGGATGAGAGTGGTCTTGGATTTCCTGAGGTTTTTCCAGCCTGCGCCGCGCTGCGTGCACAGAGTCGTAAACTGTCTGCTCCTGACCTGCCTGTCCCGGAGTGTAGTAAAGTTGTGGTGCCTGATATGGTTTCGCTGCCTGACCTTCCTCTGTCTGCTTCAAAGGAGGATTGGGTGAAGGGTCAGAAGTCTGATTCATCTTGGTCTGCCTTGTGGGATGAGGTATTGCCAGCTGGCAAAATCAGGGATGTAGCCCAGGGTTACTTCGTTCAGGAAGACCTGCTGGTGCGTAAGTGGGTGCCCTGTGATGGCGACTTGGTTGGTAAGGCAATTTTTCAGGTGGTGGTGCCAAGTGGCTTTCGTGATTTGGTGTTACAAACAGCGCATGATAGTTGTGGGCATCTGGGAATAAAGAAAACTCATGACGGTGTCCTGCGCTATTTTTTTTTGGCCTCGATTAAAGTGTGATGTCTCCAAATATGTTAAGTCATGCCACATATGCCAGCTCCCTGGTAAGCCGAGCCAGGTTGTTAAGCCTGTGCCCCTCAGTCCTATCCCAGCGGTTAGCCAACCCTTTGAGCATTTGATTATAGACTGTGTTGGGCCACTGCCTCCATCTAGGTCAGGATGTGTGTACATGCTAACTGTTATGTGCCAAGCTAAAGCACCAGATGACTTTGTGATGTGTGGTAGGCTAAAGAATTCTGAGTCATTGGGTCATTTGGATAGATTGTTATGTCATTTAACTGTTTCACAAAGAGCTGAGTTGATGAGGAGGTTCTTTGTGTTTGATGAACCATCACGGACAAACGTCATTGAAAATGACAATGAGGTGGGAGATATTAAGTTCAAGGATAATTTTGTGGCGGATGCCCTTTCCTGGGCCCCGGTGGGGTAGTGTTGTCTTTGACCCGCATCTTGACTGCCAGTGTACAGCCTTGTTGTTGTGGGTTTTTTTTGTTTTGTGTGTACCTGTTAGCATTTGTAACTGTCTTGTGGAACTTCGGGGATCCCTTCTGGGCCCCCGTCTTAAGGTGGAGGGTGTGATGATCCCTGTGTCATCTAGGGGTGTGTCTGCTGTGAGAGTTTGTCAGGCCTGTCTTTCCCAGGCTGACTTGATTGCAACTCAGTGCACCTGGGCCTGGTGCACTGAAAGTGATAAAAGCTGTGCTCACTCATTGACTCACTCTGCTTCTCCCTACAGGCAACCACTCTGGTCTGGTTTGGTAATGTTTTAGTTTCTTTGCTTTGATGCACTCTCCATTATTATCACACATGTATACTGCCAGATATTAATATATACTTTCAACATATTGTACCACAGTAGCCAGAACTATAACTATAATATTATTACTTTAATTAATGTTGTTGTAAGCTACTGTCATTACCGTCTGTCCTCTCACTCTCACTCTCACTCTCACTCTCACTCTCACTCTCACATCCTTGTCTTTGTCACATTGTAAGGACCCAAGACCAGACCATGCATCGTGGGGTCCACCCTTTCTGAAGGTTATACAGCACTGAAAAAAATCAGGCAGGATCCTGGAGTGGATATAAACACAGATGTCACTAAGTTCCCTCATCTGACTAGAACCAGCCTCCTGGGGACTTGTCAGGTTTTTAGTGACAAGTGGGGTCAATATATACACACTGACAGGTATCTAGATATAAGTGGGGTCAATATATACACACTGTCAGGTATCTAGATATAAGTGGGGTCAACATATATACACTGTCAGGTATCTAGATATAAGTGGGGTCAATATATACACACTGTCAGGTATCTAGATAT
>NC_065526.1:39246399-39250825 GCF_006386435.1 Epinephelus moara
TAAAATCCTCCTAATATGTCACAGAGACTAAGGAATAATGTTCATATAACATACTGATCTCACCGACAACAATAGTACAGCCAGAATATTCACATTTAAAAAACATTTTTACGGTCCGCAAATCATGTTTATGTTTTGAATTTGTGTTTTGGTCTGTTGCGCCACCCATCGCCGTCTACCAGTCACACAGTCAGTAGAGTCTCAGCATCAGTTACAGTTACGACTGAGCTACAGCAGCACGGCAAGCAGCATTAGCAGTGTCCCAGTACATAACATTAGCAGCCGGCTCCTCCGCTGTATCCCGGCAGCAGCGTTAGCAGCAGAGAAGCCGGACTTGCTCGAACGGTCTGCTGGAAAACCGAAGATCAAGGACGCGGCGACGCGGCCCTGCCACAGCAGCCGCCCGTGGGCAAACAAATCAGTCTCCAGCGTGCCGCTGTCCAGCGACCTCGAATCTGTAGGGGAGGGGGGGCGGACAAGACTCGCGGCAGTATTTTGAATTTGAGTGCAGTAACCGTTTTGGCCACATTCTTACATACAGCGCCTTTAACGATCCGATTACATCGATGCAAAATGAAAACATTTATCCATATCGTAATCTTAAAGATACACCTTTATTTTGAAATTCACATAGCACATCTTGCACCATTTCTGGGCAAGCGCGCCTCCGCTCAAACAACAAACAGAGCTCAGAAATAAAATGGTCAAATAATATAATATCGCGTCATATCGATCGCAGGCTGCTGAATCATATCGAATCGAAATCATATCGTGACAGACTTTTTGAAATCGGCAAACATCATACTGTCATCTAAACAAATCGATATAATATCGTATTGTGATGAAGCTGGTGATTTACACCCATACCTATTGTTGCACAACAATAATTCATCTAGCAGAACACTGAACAGTATCCAAATGTCGTTGCATTGCAAACAAAGCAATGTATGAAAGAAACAATTGAACATGTTGCTGACATTAAATGATCATTTTAAACTTTGTTCTTGAGAGCTGTGATTCGATTCTTAATGTAGAACTTTATGGCTAACCAATCTCTGTTTTTGAGAGCTACTTTTTCGAGGTCAAGGCACTTATCACAGTTGCTTTTCCCAGGAACACGACATGAAGTGATGAAGGACATAATGTGCGACTCGACAGCACGGATCTCCTCTTTGTCCCACATCCTTCTCTTTAAAGGTCGACGACCTGTAAAACAATCAACACAAATAGATATGAATATTTCTGTGTTTCTCTGTGAGAGCATTTTTTGAGGAACAAAGGCCAAGGATAAATTAGCAAGTGCCTGTGTGGGTGCAATGCTGTCCATAGTATTAAAACAGAACGGAAGAGATCCATAGACAGAAAGAATTTTTTTGGTTTTGTGTTTGTAAATGGTATTTTAACCCTAATTCCACTTCCCCACATTGTGCGCAATCCACTGACAGAAGTAAAACAAGTGGAGTGAGGGGCAATCAATGAGAGAGAGCTGCAAACTATAAACAGCTGTTTTTACACACCTCCCCTGTTGATTTTGATGCTCTGACCAAGGAAAGTAAATAAATAATCCATTTTTTGTGATGACAGTTTTGTTTAGTTTTAACATCGAGCACCTATAGGTGAAGTTGCCCAATGTGGTCCAGGCACTCTGGATTTTTGATGCGTTGCATTCGATTCCCATTAGATTACGTGACCTGCAGTGTTGGAAATGTACTCAGATCGGACTGTATTAACTCATCAGTATTAATGATGTACTTAATTAAAACACATTTAATGTATCAGACACTTTACTTAGTGGGACAGTTCACCACAAAATCAAAACATATTTTTCTCTGGCATTTAGTGTCATTTATCAATCTAGATTACCTTAGTGTGAACAGCAGAATTTTGGAGATATCGGTTACAGAGATGTCTGTCTTCTCTCCAACTCTGGAACTAGATAGCACCAGTCCTGTGGCGCTCAAAGCACCAAAAAAATTACATTTGAAACACTCACCCCCTTGTGTCTTTCCAGAAATCATGACCTAGTCACTCAAGATAACCTACCACCTAGTTGTGAGCTGTTTGGCGTCTTGTGTAACCAGGTCTTGACTTCTGTAACGAGACACTGATGTTGCATTATTTGTATGTATTTTTGGTGCTTTGAGAACCACAGGACTAGTACCATCCAGTTCCATTATATTGGAGAGAAGACAGACATCTCTACGGCCGATATCTCCAAAACTCTGCACCACACGCCAAAACAGCAGAGATGGATTAACAGCGCTATCGGCCGGGAAATATGTCTTTTGATTTTGGGGTGAATTGTGCCACTGAGTAAAGGATCCGAGTACTTGCTCAAACGATGTTGGTTGCAAGATCTGGTGGGTAATCAAATATGATGCAACACCGGCCTGCAGCCCCTCGCATCTCCAAAACACTTCAGCTTTCTTAACAGACATCATTTGGATAAACTGACTACATATGGAGAATCTCATGGTTAATCTCTTAACTGGTTCTAAATTAGCCTGGCTGTGAACGAGCCCTGGACCTGCCTCAGTTGAAAAGGGGAAAATGAAAAAGAGTTTATCATTGTCAATATTTTTGAGTTGAGCTCTGTTTGTCACAGTGCAGCACCATAAAGCACACTGACTCTCAAACAGTACATCAACCATACAGTAAGAAGTTTGACCAAAAACTTTACCTCTGTCTTTTTTTGGTGATCGGCTGCAATGGGCTTGTGGAGGTGTCATGGTGTCCTGCTTTGGTGCTGCATCCACGTGGCTCACATCTGGAATTGTTGTCTCGTTCTCTTCCCCCTCATTAAATGAGACTTGACTGTGAAAACCAGAAGAAAAAAGAAATTATAAAAAAATATAAATTATGAAGTATTAGTCACACCCTAGTGGATCCTGTGCTGTCCTGAGCTTGACCTAGGGAACAATATCAGGACCAAGTCGGACATATATTAAAGGAGCAATAAGCGAAATTCATCATTTCTAGATTGAAGGAATTAAAAAATTGCTATGTGAAGAACTAGAGGTGTAACTTCATCTGGAGTATAGCATGACCTCACACACCCTCTCTCTGTGTTGATCTCCAGCCCCTTGTTTACAAGCCGGTCCGGCTGCGTGTTAATGTATACGTTCATGTGAATCCGAGCCCTGGTTTGTTATTCAGGTTAAAGTGGGAAGAAGCAGCGGGTTTATCGGGCAGCTGAGTGAAGCTGGGTGAAGTGGAGGCTTCGGAGTAAACACCGGGATGGGTTAATGTCTGGAGCTTGAGTTATTAGCGGCTCGGTCCCAGCAATGGGTCAGGCGTTACGGTTGTGTTAGGTGAGTAAGTTAGCCTGGCAGCCCAGCTAACATTTTCAATTAGCATTGTAAAATGCTAGGCTACATTTTTGTAATATATTTGCTGAGATGGAGGTGAGGCTCAGTTACTAGAAGAGCTGGTAGAAGCGCTCCATAGCTGTAAGTTACTCCAGTAGCCGGTGACAGCCGACTTGGCTAGAGATATCGCTGGATCTTGGCTAGTGCTAACACCGGGAGCTAACGCTAACGTTCCTCCTCTTCTCCGTGAGTGAGAGCGATGTTTTAGCCTAGCGGGCAGCTGGCTTGCCGGCTGCCCGCTAGGCTAAAACATCGCTTCAGGTTAAAGTGGGAAGAAGCAGCGGGTTTATCAGGCAGCTGAGTGAAACTGGGTGAAGTGGAGGCTGCGGAGGAAACACCGGGATGGCTTAATGTCCGGAGCTTGAGCAGCCCGCAAGCCCGCCAGGCTGCCCGCTAGGCTAAAACATCTGCTCTCCACCCCCCGCCCACTCACCTCGTCTAGCAGAGGTAGAGGGAGGTGTGGCTCATGACGCACTTTGTTTTGGTCTACAGGCAGTGCACAACAGCAAACCTAGTGGTGAAACGATTTCGCTTTTTGCCCCTTTAAAGGATTGGAATTGGCTAAATTGAATCTAATCCAAATCAGATCCAGATTATACTGTATTTTATTTTGTACAGGGCACAGCGGTTACTGAATTTTGATTTCTGACACTGAGGCTGCACAAATTTGCCGAACTCCGAAGGCACTTATCATTAGCACAGAAATATACAAACAATCAGCTAGCAGGTTCTGATGTTTAGCCATATCATATCAAGAAGTTTATCAACTTAATCCAGGACCTCCAGTCTCTCAATAGTAGCTTATTAAATATAAGATCTGTCAGGTACATATTTAATAAACATTCAGGGAAATATAAAAGTCGGACGCTATATCTGCAGATACCCAACAGGCAAGGACTCAGATTGAGATCAGCCTTGGGGCAGAATATTCATCCTGTTCTGGGAGGCTACATTGAGACTCAGAACTTGGATGTGATGTCTAGAGTGTCCAAAAGAAATGTATGTAATTGGAATTTAGAACAACGGATGTAAAGAAAAAAAGATGAATACATGACAAT
>NC_065526.1:39251325-39255492 GCF_006386435.1 Epinephelus moara
TCTGCAAATCTGCACTCCCCCATTCATCACCACCTCATTCATAACCATTTCTCAGACAATTACATCTTCATTAAATTTTTAAACTGCATATCGTTGTGGTGTGGTCCTTGCTAGTGAACTGGCTAATTGGTCTGTTGAAACCCCAACCCAACTACTTCCTTTTCCACCTCCTAATCAGATAACCAATGTATCTATAGAGCCAGAGGAACATAAAAGCGAGTAGAAGACAACACATGCTGTTCAGGCAAAATGCAATCACTATAAAGGTTTTAACTGAATGCCCTGACACAGCAAGCTGACAGTCGGGCTGTTGATGATTGCCTGCCGCCCTCGTTGGTGCGGTGTGTCCTGCACCATTCGCCCTTGTTGGTGCTAGTTGCCGTTTTTTCCCCCAATTCAGCATGTTGAATTTGCACAGTGGAGCCTGTTGGCAAATTAAATCAACCTGATTGGCAGTTCAGCTCAGAGCATGAGAGAAGACATGAAGGTGAGGAACATAAACAAAGAGTTGAAGTGGAGAGGGAAGGAGGTCAAAACAAACTTGTTGCATAAGGTCAGATTATTTTTCTTTTTCCATTGAGCTCTTCAGCAGAAACATTTCTCAATGCTTTGTGCTAATGTTCACTGGCGCACGGTAAATATGTTCTGTCAACATTGCATTGTGTTGTTAATGATACAAAATGGCTAACTGGGGTCAAGACAGTCTTCTAGTTTTCTTATTTGGATGACGATTATAGATGACTTCCGCCTGCTGGTAGGCACAGAACATAAGTGCATGTTGGCTGTCAGTTTGGTGTGTACATGTGCAACTTTTTGGTCGAGATATGGCAACGAGAGGCGACGCAACAGGGGGATTTCGTTGACGCTAGTTCTCTGACATTGGTTTGGTGTGTCTAGGCCTTTAGAACTGTCATGTTTGACTTTGTTTCTTCTGCTACAGCATCCTTCCCCAGTGCTGTAAACTGGTCCATACACGCCCACTACAGTGTTGGAGAACAATAGTGACTCTAGCAAGGATAAGGGCTCCATTTGCATGAATATATACACACATGAACAGTGCACGCACAGAGGCGATCGGGCGTGGCTCGCCACATGAAGCATGCTGGAGGTCTTGGTATACAATGTCAGTTCACTTCAAGGAGCCTGGAAAATTTCTTCAAAGTACCACTACTCATATGAGCCACACAACCTTGATGAGACATAACAGAGACTTCCCTTTTCATCACTTTCTCTTTATATGCCATTGATGGTGCCATTCATTAGAACAGTCACTGTATCTAGGCAGTTACTGTTTACTGGAGGGGAGTCATCCATCGCTGCTGAGAAGTTTCTGCTTCTTCTTGTTTAGATGTACTGAGTTTTTCTCTCGGCCCATCTGTGGTGTATCTGACTGAAGATGAATCTCTCCAAAGAAAGGAAGATCCAATGAGTCTGCCCTGAACTAACTGTTTAAATCTTCCACTTTCTATTCTTATCTCAACACCCAGAAGGAGGAGGATTGTGCCATTCTTTGCCATTTTGATGTCAGGCTCTGCCAAAACCAAATACAGCAAGTACAAGCCCTCAATATTGGATCGACTGCAGTATCTTAACCAGAAGAGATAAACATTATGCATAACTTAATGTGGCATATGGTAGAGCTAAATATTACGTCAGCAGTGTAATTTCAGACATTTAAAATAGTTGTGATAACAGTAATCCACAGAGATCACATTTTAATACTAGGTGTAAATATGATATTTGTTGGATGAAATGTAATTGTTGCATGTAATTGTCCTTAAATAATTAATATATTGCTGGTTAATTAGCCACATGGGGATTCTTGACAGGAAGCTTGTTGGCCCAAATAAAGGGCATAATAAGAGTCTAGAGACTTAAAGCCTCAGTGTGTAAAAATGGTGAGTAACAGTGACATCAACGGTCAGATTCTAGATTGCAGCGCTGACTCGCGTTCACTCACTCACCCCACCCGTCGGGTAAGTGACGGTGGCCTCATAGGACAAAAAGCCTTGCGCAGACAGCAGAGTTTTTCGAGTTTTTCAGGAGTATCTAGTGATGAGGTGAATATTTATTTAGGAATCTAAACCATGTTACGATATGTTATAGCTTACCAGTGAGATATAGGTTATCTGTGAGATTTATGTTAGGAGTGTTTTATTAGGGGGCCAAGTCCGAGGGGCCTCGGGGAACGCGTATGCAAGCAGATGCGTTTCCTAGGACCAGCGGTGCTAGGAACCCTATTGTTTTTGTAAAGATTTTTGTAGTTTTTCTCTATTTTTATTCTTCCGTTGATAAAAGTGGTGCTGCAGGCTAAACTGTGCAAGGGAGGGTGGTGCAATTTGGAGGGTTGGTCCAGACCCCTGCACGTACCTCAGATGCAAAAAACTACATATGTCCGCCTGCAGGGGGCGCTATAACCAAGGCCAATGCATTTTGGACTCCCACACCGTATATCGTACATTCAAAAACGTTATATCCCCAGACTCCCTGAATAGAGATGAATCACTTTGCAATTGGCCACGCCCACTTCCGCCTATAATTTTTTCCCCCGCAAAATCGCAAAAACTGGAAAACCTACTTTTTTGAACTTCTCCTTGGGATTTTGTCAGATCTGCGTGAAACTTGGCACGTACACTCTTCACCTGGACCTGATCTAAAGTTATCAAAAGAATTTTGTTCCGTCAAAAATTCCGTAAATTATTAATGAGCAAATTTGTGCAGCTAGCTATAATAATGTAAACTGTTGCATATCTCAGTCAAACTTAATGCTATCAACACCAAATCTCAGATCCTTAGGCGGCAGGACACTGTGAAGGTATGAGCCGAATTTGGCGAATGTTGGCCACTAGGAGGCGCAACAAATATGGGAAGTTTATATCTCTGAAATGGCTACATCCATTTCTACGAAATTCGGTCAGTATGATGTAGGGCCATTCATGAGGCCATATATTGAAGGTGGTCATGACTGGTCAATGTGGGCGTGGCTTATTATAGGATAAACAACAAACATTTACTACAGCTGAACTATTATGCTGAGGGCTGTGAAATTTATAGGGTACATATAGAATAGGACACAGATCTTCCATACCAAAAATTGTGCATATGCTCCACTAGGTGGCGCTACAACGGATGCAAACGCGTTTTTGGGTGTAACTTCCACAATTTAAAAGACACATTCATAAACATTATATCCATGTGTTCCCTGAATAGAGCCGGGTTTTCTGACACAGGCCCCGCCCACTTCTGCTGCACATTCTCTTTGCTAATTCGCCACATGTCCAAAACCTACTTTTTCAAACTCCTCCCACAGTTTAAGCACCACCTGCATGAAACTTTGCACATAGAATCTCCAGATGTGTCTGATCAAAAGTTATCAAAAGAATGTTGGCACTCCAAAAAATGCGCTAGTTATAATCAAACAATCTTTTTTGCTAGCTAAAAAACACATATTGTTTCATATTTTGGTCAAAGTAAATGCTTTTCACATCAAACTTAATTCACTTGTTCTGGAGGTCATCCAGAGGCTCTGTGCCAAATTTGGTGCAAATCGGCTAATGGGGGGTGCTAAAAACCCACAAACATCAAGTCTCAAGTACAAGATTTGAACAAAATTTGGTGATGTGATGTGGGGTCACTCCTGAGGCTGGACATAAAGTTAAGTAATGATTGGTCAAAGTGGGCGTGATTTATTACAACAAATCCAAATCACCACACTTTCAGCCTTTCACACTTCCAGCGCATTTCCCATTACAGCAAATACCGCGGCTCGGATGTCGGCCCGTGTCCCTGCGCTCGCCCTGAGCCCGTCGTGCCGACTTCCATGGGCTCCGTGGGGCACAGGGGCCGAGTTGCACGGGGAGGCTTGGCCCCCATTCATAACTGCTTGCAGTTCTAGTTTCTAATTGTTTTGGTAACACGAGCATTAGCACAGTAATGCTAAAATAACACGTTTTACGTGATAGTCACAGCACAGTGCGGCAAATATAGGTTGGTACGATTATAATATATGTGTTTCCAGAGTGTTCTTCCACAGGACACAGGGAGATGAGGAAGAGGGAGAGGGAGAGGAGGAAGACCAGGGAGAGGAAGGGGGCGAGGGGGTAGAGGCGGTGCAGGAACGGCCAGGCGAAGAGGTGTGTCTCGGCTACCCGGAGGGAAGAGGAGGAG
>NC_065526.1:39256061-39265889 GCF_006386435.1 Epinephelus moara
AACTCTAAATTGTCCGTAGGTGTGAATGTGAGCATGAATGGTTGTTTGTCTCTATGTGTCAGCCCTGCGATAGTCTGGCGACCTGTCCAGGGTGTACCCTGCCTCTCACCCGATGTCAGCTGGGATAGGCTCCAGCCCCCCCGCGACCCTCAAGAGGATGAAGCGGTTAGAAGATGAATGAATGAATGAATAGTTGATATTTGCTAATAAACAACCACGTAAATTACACATTGTAACTTTAAAAAAAAGAAGTTGTGAGGTAAATAGGCATGTTCTGAAACAGATAAAGAAATTTAGGAAGAACCACCATTCTAACAATATTCATGTCCTTTCAATTTATCTATCATTATTTTAAGCTTGCAATCATGTCCAAAATGTTTTATTTAAATTGGCAATTTGGGTTTCTGGTGATATTGTTCTCTAGGTAGACGAAATGGTCGGTGTTCATTTTGAAAGATAGGTTATCAAGAAAGTGGGAGTTGAGGCCATCAGAGAGAGGCATGAGTAAACACTTTTCCCAGTTAATGTTAAACCCAGAAAGCTGACCAAAGCTATTTATGAGATCAAGGAGGGGAGGTAATGAAGTCCTTGCATCTGACAAAGTCAGAATTACATCATCTGCATATAAGCTTATGGCGCAGACATATGTCCCACACCTTATTCCATCGATTTGGGAATTGGATCTAATAAAAATGGTAAAACACACCTTGTATGGTAGCCTTGGCCACCAGTGTATGAATGTGTGTGTGAATGGGTGAATGTGACTCGTAATTTAAAAAGCCCTTTGAGTAGTCGGATGACTAGAAAGGCGCTATTTAAGTGCAGTCCATTTACCACAACCCGCTCTACCTACTGACCCACAGTTGTGTCTAAACAGAGAGCGAGAGAGATTAGATGACACACACACACACAAACACACACACATGGGCAGATGGAGACAGAACTCTACATGTGATTAGAACAGATCAGAGTAGAAAAATCGCTTGCTGGCCAGTGCAGAGAAATGCGTTTCTGGTGTTAACAGCTAGGCGACACACATGGGCAGATGGAGACAGAACTCTACATGTGATTAGAACAGATCAGAGTAGAAGAATCGCTTCAATGCAGAGAAATGCTTTTCTGGTGTTAACGGCTAGGTGACAGCTGACAGGCAGTTGTGCAACAGTTAAAAGTGGGGCCCTGGAGGTAAAAATGGGGACATTTCAGGGGAAAACTCCAGCTGGGGACAGGCCACCAAAAACAGGGACTGTCCCAGAAAACAGGGATGTCTGATCACTCTATATGGGTAACTTAATATTGGTTGCACTAGTGATGCATGATATTGGATTTATTTGCCAAAATCAGACAACTCATTTTGCCAATAACCCATACCGATAGCAATACATCCACTTTTTTCCCCACCTAATTTTAGTGATCATCAAGTCTCTTCTGTTGTGAAATTAACATCATACTATGCCCACCAGCAGATGGAGATATGAAATACAATACTTTTCAATGTATGTAATATTCATCCATTGTGCAAAATGTTAAAAAAGCATGTTGGTCGATGCCCGACAGTGTCTGGGCATGCTCTTGATGAGTCAGGTCATGGTGTCCTGGGGGATCTCCTCCCAGACCTGGATCAGTGCATCAGTGAGCTCCTGGACAGTCTGTGGTGGTACTCGGCGGTGTCGGATGCAGCGATACTTAATGTCCCATAGGTGCTCAGTTGAATTTAGGTCAGGGAAACAAGAGGGCCAGTAAATGGCATCAGTGCCTCCGTCATCCAGGAACTGCCTACACACATTGTCCTGCACCAGCAGGAACCCAAGACCCACTGCACCAGCATAAGATCTGACAGTTACTCTGAGGATTTCGTCCTGGTACCTAACAGCAGTCAGGGTACTGTTGGCTATGACATGGAGGTCTGTGCAACCCTCCAAGGACATGCCTCCCCTGACCATCACTGACCCACCGCAATACCAGTCATGCTGGATGATGTTACAAGCAGCATAACGTTCACCATAGCGCATCAAGAATCATTCACATCTGTCACATGTGCTTAGTGTGAACCTGCTCTCGTCTGTGACCTGGAGACCTGTAAATTCTGGTGTTCTCTGGCGAATGCCAATTGAGCTGCATGGTGCTGGGCTGTGAGCACAGGTCCCCTTAGAGGAGGTGGGGCCCTATTGCCACCCTCCTGGAGTATGTTTCTGACAGTTTGGTCAGAAACATGTACACCAGTAGCCTGCTGGAGGTCATTTTGTAGGGCTCTGGCAGTGCTCCTCCTGTTCCTCCTCACACAAAGGAGCAGCTACAGGTCCTGTTGCCGGCTTAATGCCCTTCTATGGCCCTGTCCAACTCTCCTCCTGTAATGGCTGGTCTTCTAGTATCCTTCGTGCTCTGGAGACTGTGCTGGGAAACGCAGCAAACCTTTTTGTGACTGCATGTATCGATGTGCCATCCTAGAGGACCTGGACTACCTGTGCAACCTGATTGGGCTGCAGGTACTGCCTCATGCTACCAGTAGTGAGAAGGACACTAGCAGAACAGAAAATTTGAGAAGAGTCAGTCAGGAAGGTTAAGGAGAGAGCAACTGTCTGTGGCCACCAGATGTAAAACCATTGCCTTTTTGGAGGTTGTCTTGCTTTTGCCTCTCCATTGCACCTGTTATCACTTTCATTTGCACCGAAGCAGGTGAAACTGATTCACAATCACTTGTGCTTACTAAGTAGACAGATTGATATCCCTTAAGTTTAACTAAGTTGGTGTTATACTGTGACCATGAAGTGTTCCCTTAATTTTTTGAACAGTTTATATAGACACAGATCACATGTTGACACCAGATGCAAGAGGGGCCATTGGGTCTAGTGTTTAAAAGAGTCAAGTGTTTTCTGACTCCACAGCAGCACCAGGAGCAGGAGTTCTAGGCTGCTTTGACCAGAAAGTCCCAGTTCTTCTGGCCTAATCTTTTCACCATGCCCAGGGGCGGACTGGCAATCTGGAGGTTCTGGAGAATCACAGAACGGCCGGTACTCCAGGACAGCCGGCGGCCGCCACGCAGTCATCACCTTTATTTATTTATTTTTTTCCTTTTTCTCCCTGATAATCTACTGTTCCACGTCCAGTCCGCTAGGTGGCAGCCTTTAACCCTATGGGCCCGAACGACAAGTTCACACCTGTTCTTCTCTATTGATTTTCCCCGCAACCGTGCATCATAGTGAGAAGTCATGCATATCACGTGAAACAGCGGAATTGTGGCTTTCCGACAAGACCAAGCACTAGTAGTCCAATGTTTTCACAGCGAAAAAGAATGATAAAGTTACACTAAAATGATGTATAACAGAGCTTTCATACAGCTCTGCACACACATTACTGTTGGATGGATTACTCGCGAATGCAGGCTCGCACAGAAATGTCACGCATATCACATGAAAGCACAGGACTAGAGCTTTCCACTGATACCACACACATCATTGTGCTGTCATCCCATCATGCTATAAATCCAGATTAATTGTCTACAAAATAAAAACCTGACGAATTTCTTTACAGCCCATTATACAGATCTTGTTATCAGTCACTTCATATAGTGAGGAATATCGTATCTTACCACGTCTTAGGCTTGCGTGTGTTTCTCCCTGTCTATCCACATTTGTAGTCCGGCTTTCAAGATGCAAATATCTCCATATTGTCCAGTTGACACTCCATCAAACTTTGTATGACAAGACAAGCGCACTTCATCTTTGCGCACCCAGACAACTGCAGCCCCCCAATGCCCAAAATGCCCCCCAATATAACTGAAACTGAAAAACAACAACAAACTTTGTTTACTGCAAACAAAGTGGCAAATATTATCTTGGAGGACATCATTGCACTTGGTTGACTATTTTTCTATGATCTTAGATGTAAATATTGCATGTTTCTTTCAGATAAAACACATTTTTGCCCACATTGTCCTGAAAAAAACAAGATATAGCATGTGTATGTAGCCGTTATAATGATTGTGCTATGAGCTTAAAAGTAAAGGCAGTAAAAATACCCCAAAAACGCCTAGGGCCCATAGGGTTAAATTGGATGCCAGCCGGCCCATAGATGTTGACCCTGTTTCAGGCAGTCACCTGCATTGTATTGCTCAGCAGAGAGACATCTGGACTGTGTCGTTTATTTCTCAGTGAGTATTCTACACTATGCTCTTAACACAACATCTAGTCAACATCGATGCTATTGCTGTAATTTGGAAGGTATAGTATCATGTGTTAAGATTTCAGTATTTTGACACCCATGTCTGGGGCTGATGAGTTTCCGCGCACCAGTTGTTGTGGGCTGGGCCGAGTCAAAGTCCAGGGCTGTTTTTTAGTCCCAGTCCGCCCCTGACCATGCCTCTGTCCCAGTGAAAAAGAATACATGATGGTGTCAGCAGGCTGAATCCTTGTTGGCTTACCCTGTGTTGCTCAACTTTTTTTTTTTTTTAATACCGGTTGACAACATTTCCAATGTTACATGGTTGATAAAAGAACAGATTCTCTCTCTCGTTCTTTGTCTCTCTCAGTAGCAAAGTTCCTAAGCTTCTCCCCAGGTGTGTCTTGTTTATTTGCCTGCGGTAGAGGGAGAATCCCAGCACTGCAGGTCACACACAGCAGAGAATCCCAGTAAAGCAGCTCAGCACCTGGCTCAGTCCATGTCTTGAAGAATGAATGGCCATACATTTTTGAAAAAATCTGTGTACACATTTCTGAATATTCAGTGCCTGTAGGCCTATGTGTGTGTGTGTGTGTGTGTGTTACTCTTTGTGCGGGGGTGAGGTTATTGAGTTTGACAGTCAGTTTTTATCTTCTTACATGACAGCCCCATCAAAGATTAACAGTGAGCAAAAACATGAAGCACTAATGGAGGCACGCAGTGTACTTGTAGCATGGTAAAGTTACAGCTGTTATCACTAATGCTGCCAGTGGGTAACCACACACACACACACAGACACACAGACACACACACACACACACACACACACACACACACACACACACACACACATTCTGAAACTTGGACTGAATTGACTGACGAACTCTACCTCTCACAGTCTCCTGTCCATCAGCTGCTGACAGATGGTGTGAAAGAGAAAAAAAAGAGCAGAGAGGGTATAATGAGTAGCAGGGTTAAAGGTTTCAAATCTATTACTGTTAAAAACTTCCCTCCATCCAAAAACAAAAAAAAACTGTCTGACTTCAGCCCAGAATAAACAGTGTGAATCTTTTACGTAACTCTGTTTTATCTATGTAGGTTATTCATTCATTTCTCTGTTTCAATTACTGACAAAAACATGAGCATGTGGAGTCAAAAATGTATATCAAAGCAACACTGGCCCATTTTTGAAACATGACATTGTCCAGAATTTGTCTAAAATAAAACATCAGTAGTAGCCAAACACAATGCCAGGCAGAGGTATATACTGTCTTCTGTCAAATGTCCAAGGTGTCAGGATGATTATAAATATCAAAGCACTGTGATAATCAGCTATGACAAGACCAGATTAACCGACTATCGGGCCTTAGGGTAAAAATAATCTGTTGGGCTCCTATTAACACTAGAGTGTGGCTACCCGATCCGAGCAAGATGGGTCCCGGCGGTACCCAACGGGTCGGGCCGGGTTCGGTCAAAAATGTATAAATTGTATTCGGGCTTGGGTCGGATTCGGTCAGCTTTCAGTGAAAATGTAGTGTAAAAATAAATAAAATCCTATCGTCTGTCCTGTTTATTGCTTGGGGACTGTTATTTATGTGACAACACCTGAACACAACACACACACACACACACACACACACACACATTGGCTGTTTCTGCTGTTCATCTCTGAAGCTTCAGAGACAATGCTGAGTGCTCTTGCAGTCAGAGGACTGTGTATGTAGCTGCGTGTGTGACTGGGTCAGCTGTCTGCGGCAGCGCCAGTAGTTCTGTAGCAGTTCGGTCAGTTCGTGGTTCTCCTGACGGGCCAGAGCACAGAACTGGGCTGTGCACACTTCAACACCCTCTAGCCAAGCTTGCAAACCTCCGCCGGGCTCCCACACACTCAGCTGCTCTAGTGAGAACGGCTATTATATTTTTAACTGCTGATGACACTGCGTAATGTGTGTGCGTGTTTAAACAATCTACTAACAGAATAGCACAAATCAATGCCTTTTTACGGTAATTTACAAGGTGTAACCGGGTTAAATAGCCTGTAACCATAACAACTGTGTGACACAAACTCAGTGCTTTAGTAATTAAATAATGTCGGGCTCGGTTCGGTTTTGGACATAACAAAACAGAATGACTGTCGGGTTCGGATGGGTTCGGGTACTTTTCTCTCGCGCTCGGCCGGGTTCGGACAGATATATGTGGCCCGTGCTGCACTCTAATTAACACCCTGTTTCGCCTGCTTCTCATATTGTGTATGTAGGCTGTCACCTACAAATGGCCATAAAGTGCGATCTGTGGATAATAATTCACTCAGTGGTTCTTGAAGTTATGATGACTGAGTACCTATAGGGAGCCAGCATGTGACTGAGGGATCCACAAGAAAAATGTCGTTGTAAGTTGTCCAACGAACTGACTAGCTGTAGCTAACAGTACTAGCATTGACTGCAGAACACCATTCCTGCGGTAGTCATGAGGTCAATCAATTTTACTGCCACTTGTTACGTGTATAGAGTGGAAGGTTTGTTTGTTTGTTTTGTGTGTGTCTCTCCTGCAGGTGGGAATTAGAAGATTGGCTGCCACCTGTGAGCTCCAGAAGAGCAGAGTATTGGCTCACACTCTGGCCAGTTAGCCAATCAGAGATGGAGGAAACCATTTTAAAAGCCTCTCTAGTTCCTTGTTTGTTCTCTCTTGCTTTGCATACTAGGAAGGTTTGTGGTGGGGAGGTAGGGCTGAGGTAAGGCTGGGGTACCCTGTACATTCTGCACACACATAGAAAGTCATTGTTACTCCACTACGTTATGGGTTGATGCCACCGCTGTAATTTTTGTCCAGTCACTTTTGAAGATAAGGTAGTCAGGCCTTTTGTTTTCTTTTCCTTTCTACACAGAAAGCGCTGAGCTAGGCCCTATTTTGTTGTTCTTTGTTTCTTTTATTTGGCACAACCCCCACAGTTCCTCCTTCCCCCACATTTCAAAACCTTCATTTGTTGTTCACTTATTTAATCAAAGATTGTAAATAAATCCTTTTTTTTTTTTTTTTTGACTGCCACACTTCCGCCTTGAGTTCTTTCTTTATTGGTTGTCAGCGTTATTGTTTCCATTTGCTTCTTGTAAAGAGAAACATAACACCACTAGTTAGGCTGTTTTTTTTTCATGTGTTTTCCTATGAAAAGCAATGTACCAAAATCCGTACATATCCCATGTATTTTGTAAAGTTGTGATCTATGTGCTGACGGGAGTAAATAAGGAGTAGTGGATGGGTCACAACAAACAGACATTTGCCCAACAACAAGAAGAGACAAGATGGTGAATCCTCTCCATAGCAATGACTCTATACTTTTGTTCTAACTTCAGCTTTTCAGGCCTTTATTGTAGCTGAATATAATTTGTAGCTTCTTAAAATATGAATGAGGATAGTGATAGTGAGATACTGGCTACAGTTGCATTTGTAGTGGTAATGAAACAATGAAAAACAGAAACAAAATGAGCATCAGATGGACTGTGTTCATAATAGATATGCCACAATAATTTAAATAACCTGTGCTGATAAATCAGTCAGTGAGTATGTATGTGTGACATTCTCATAGAAAGTGAGCACCATCTGACAGGGACACATTGTTAGGATGGAAACCAACATACGTGTCAACAGTGGTGTGGATGTAAATGAGACAGACTCAGGCAGGGAGGGGATGGAGGGCAAGTAAGCACACTTGCTGTGGAGAGTTTGTAACTGGCAACTGTCTCACTGCAAAGTCATCAAATAACGGCGATTGGTCAGTGACTTCTGGCGTCAGACATGGAAGGAAAAAAAACGTCCTTTCACGTCAGCATGACATGCAACTGGTTGCCATTATTATTTACCATGGCGGGGCAGGACAACAATGCAAGTGTTAAAACCGGGTATAGCGTCATTTTATTGGCTCCAACGAATCAAACAAGGTGTCAATCACTCAAATCAACCAAGCCGTTGCGGAGATATGGGCCTCCAAAGCTCAGAATAGAAAATCAGTTTCAAATGTAGTAGGTGTGTATTGGTCAGTTTGGAGTGGGAAATGGAGGAAAAAAACGAAACGGACAGTTGTATGTGTATATCCTGAACATCATTAGGGATTTACAGAAACAAAAAATGAAAGATATAGGATTGTACATGACAAAAATCACATGCAAACATGATGCAATTTTGGAGAGCTCGCCTGAATTTTCTGTACTAAAACCTCTCTAATATTGTTCTACTTCACTTTATCAGAATCAACCTTTGCAGATTTAATGTTCACATATTGTACTATGATGTGATAGAGGTTCAGAGCTGCAGCCGCATCATTCCAAAGGGATACTCATCCTGAAAATGCTTTTTTTTTTTTTAGGTGAACCTCAAAATGTTTCATTTGTGCTGTGTGCCATCTTCATTTACTGTTCACCTATAACACATATACTGATATTTACACATCTTAACAAATCTCACAAGTGTTCCCTTTACCATGACACCAAAAGTATTCAAATAGACCTTGTGGTTGCAGAGATATTTCATTTCATTATGGGTATGCAATTTTCAAGCAGAGGCCTATAAAATAGGCTTAGGGTTTCAAAGGATTTATTAAGGGCCTGGAAGTCTGAGTAGGGCAGGTGGGAGGGCTAGTCATTAGGTCCAACATCACTGACTTTCACCTGAGAAGCCGGTGTTCACTTTCCCATGAATGTAAAGCCAAACCTTGTTCTTTTTTCCCAAACCCAATTACATACTTTTGTTGCCTAAACCCAACCATAACATAAATCTGCAGTGTTGTACCAATGTAGAGTGTTTATTTTGAAAGAAACAGTATGCAAACTGTACATTTCCTGTCAAACAGAAGTGTATTTTGAAAACAGACATTTCATGTAACAGGCTGAAGTTGACACAACATCCCAGGATGTCAACAACCAATGCACCCAGGGTACCTTGTACATACCTTGTACATCATATGTTGAAGTGGAAAGTCCATGACCAACTCAATCAATCAATCAATCAATCAATCAATCAATTTTATTTATAAAGCCCAGTATCACAAATCACAAAGAGGGCTTTACAGCATACAACATCCCTCTGTCCTTAGGACCCTCGCAGTGGATAAGGAAAAACTCCCCCCAAAAAACCTTTAACAGGGGAAAAAAATGGTAGAAACCTCAGGAAGAGCAACTGAGGAGGGATCCCTCTTCCAGGACAGACAGACGTACAATAGATGTTGTACAGAACAGATCAACATGATAAATTAACAGCAATCAGTATGACACAATGAGACAGAAAGAGAGACAGAGACAGAGAGAGATACAGGACAGATGGTAATGACAGTAGCTTACAACAACATAAATTAAAGTAATAATATTATAATTCTAATTACGGCTATTGTGGTACAATATGTTGAAAGCAGAGCATGTGAGCTGAGCGGAGCGGGTAAAAAATTCCGCTCCTTGCTTACAGACCTGTCACTTTGCGCCGCTTGGTTCTGCGCATTCTTCGCTCTGCTCCGCTCCATCATAAATTTTATCCCGCTCCACTTGCTCACCACTCCGCTCAAAAAAACTGCGTCATACTACCCTAACCTGTAATCTTCTATTCACAAATAAAACGGGGTCTGCCCATTTTTCCGACAGCCCATTGGTCCGACATCCCATTGTTCCGACCATATTAAACCCATTGTTC
>NC_065526.1:39266455-39270669 GCF_006386435.1 Epinephelus moara
ATAACTAATAACAGTAGAAGTATGACTAATGATAACAGCAGCAGCAGGAGGCATCAGGCAGGACCACGGCAGCAGCACAACCACACACGTCACACTATCCAGGCACCGCTGTGATAGAAGTTAACCTGCGAGACAGTGGAGCACAAAGGCTCCGGAAAAGAAGCCAAGTTAGTTACATGCAGTACAGCCGAGTTAGCGAGATGCAGTAACAAGACACAACAGGTGTTAGCAAAGAAGAGAGAGAGAGAGAAGGAGAGAAGGTGCTCGGTGTATTATAGGAGGTCCCCGGCAGACTAGGCCTAAGTCAGCCTAACTAGGGGCTGGTACAAGGCAAGCCTGAGCCAGCCCTAACTATAAGCTTTATCAAAGAGGAAAGTCTTAAGTCTAGTCTTAAATGTGGAGACGGTGTCTACCTACCGGACCGCAACAGGAAGATGAATCCACAGGAGAGGAGCCTGATAGCGGAAGGCTCTGGCTCCTGATCTACTTTTGGAGACTTTTGGGACCATGAGTAACCCTGCATTCTCAGAGCGCAGTTTTCTGGTGGGATAATATGGCACTATGAGCTCTTTAAGATATGACGGAGCCTGACGATATAAAGCCTTGTACATTAGGAGAAGGATTTTAAATTAAATTCTGGATTTTATAGGGAGCCAGTGCAGAGAAGCTAAAACAGAAGAAATATGATCTCGTTCTTAGTTCCTGTTAGTACACGTGCCGCTGCGTTCTGAATTAGCTGGAGAGTTTTTAAAGACTTATTAGAGCTACCCAATAATCTTAGTTTTGGCAGTAACTAATACTCTAACGCGTTAGTTTTTAAATTCAGTAACACAGTTACCGTTACCAAACGGTGCATTACTCTGTTATTTTTGGCCAGGTTTTAAAACGGCGCACAGCATGCAGTATTCCTTCACAAACTTAAGTTCCCTTTCACTAAAACATTTCAGCCCTAAACAATAAAAGATTGTCAAGTCAGATAGAGGCATATGCAACGTTACATTAAGCGGCTGCCTGACAGCAAGTGACTCCACTGTAGAAGACGGTTGCATGTTTCCTATTTCGTTCAACTGTTTTGTCAGGTTGTAGTCTAACAGTCCCTTGGTTAAACTCCATCCGCTGTCGCTTATGCGATGTAGCTACGAGCCAGTACAGTTAGGAAATGTTTTGGGCTGCAGGGCTGAGTTTCCCAAAACAACGTTGTCTTCTTTGTAGCTTAGAAAAACTACATTGCAAAAAAGAAAAGCACCTAGCGCCCACTAGCGTCCCCACTCAGTCATCTACAGCCAAGACATACTCAAGAGTATAAATGACACAAGTGCGCGTACGTCAAGGTCATGGCGTGATGGCAAGCCAAGACGGGAGTCCTAAGTCAAGGGGTTTTTTTTGTGTGTAAAGTTACTTTTCTCAGTAACGCATTACTTTTTGGTTTAAGTAACTGAGTTACTAACTGAGTTACTTTTTAATGAAGTAACTAGTAACGGTAACTAGTTAATATTATTCAGTAACTAGCACAACACTGCTGATAATAGGGAGTTAGAGTAATCCAGCCTAGAGGTAACAAAAGTGTGAACCAATTTTTCTGCATCTTTTCAGGTCAGGATAGGCCTAATTTTCACAATATTAGGCAGATGAAAAAACGCAGTCAGTGAGGTTTGTTTTAAATGATAATTAAAAGACAAATCTTGGTCAAATATTACTCCGAGGTTTCTTACGGTAGATGAAACATAAATTTAACATAAGGAAATTGGTGCTCATCCAGATTTTTATGTCTTTAAGGCAAATGTCTGTGATGAGGTCAGAGTGAGAATGTGTTGTAACTGTATGGCCTGTGGACATTGCTACAAGCAACTGGCTGTTGAAATGGCTGATGTGCCTAACGTCTAAAACCAGCTGCTGGCGACTTGACAAACTGAGTCGCAGATGACACCATCAGTCGGCATGAGCCAAGGTGAGACGGGTCAGTTCACTGTGCAGAAACTTCTCTGGAACATTCTAAAATGTCATCCAAAACTTTGTCTTGTCTTGAATCTTTGGTCTGAACTGGGCTTCAGATATTGCATGTGTGCGCATGAATGTGTATCTGCATGCTCTTACAGGAGTTCAGCCCAGTTGGCAGAGGAAAATGTTGGCATTGTACATTTCTGCAAACCACGGATACATTACATTTGTACATTTCATTTGTATCACATCACCGTTTCTTATGTATGACTCAGGTATAAAGTGAGTATTATTTTAAAATTAAGAAACTACTCGAGCTACTTGAAAGTACTGCCAGACTGTTGTTGTTTCTGAGGTAAAGAGTGAAAAATAATAACCTTATGGGGTCTATCTGATCAAAATGTTGTATTTATAATCATGGGAGCCAATCAAAAGGGTGCGGATTATATTTCTTTGGTTTTTATTTCCAGTTCTCATCAAACAGGTGCCTCATGTTATTCTGAGCTGCAGTGATGGAAAGAGTGTAAAATCAGCCAGACTGTCAGCTATCACTCCGGGGATAAAATAAACTTTGCACAATTAAAATGCAGCTAAAATCATTATCATGTGTTTACTGTTGTAAATGATCCCTCTGTTTGTTCGAAGATCTGTTTCAAAATCAGTGTGGGAATAGAAAGCTTGGAACAATAAAATTGTCCTTCTGAAAAATACATTATTTTCTTTCTTTCTTTCTTTCTTTCTTTCTTTCTTTCTTTTTCTTTCTTTCTTTCTTTGTCTCTCTTTGTCTTGTGTCATTTTGTCTTGTCATGTTGATCAGGAGAGTATTGTCTAGTGTCCAAGCCATCCATTCATGTTACCAGGTTTTTGTTTCAAGTCTTTGTTTTGTTTGCGAGCCTTAGTACTGTTGTTTGATCCTCCAAGAGAGCGTTTTTTGTTAGTACCTTTTTCCTCCATTGAGAGTGTTTTTATTTTGTGTGTTTTCAAGTAAAGATTTTTCTCACTACCATCTCCAGAGTGTGCATTTGAGTCCCAGTCACTGGTGTCATATTCTTAACAGATTCAAATTTCAAATAAGTCATCAACCATCTAGTATATAGGTTGTGGTTGAGAACAGGAGATTTATTTGTCTTTTAGTGATAAAACATATGAGCCTCAAAGAAGAGGATCTGTGATATTGGGCTTTATAAATAAAATTGATTGATTGATTGGTTGGTTGATTGATTGACTTTATAAATATTGACTAAAATTTATGAGCCTTTGACAGGGACTTTGATAAATACTTATGAGCCTCTTTCAAGGGGACGTTTTAAGAACGTATGAGCCCCAAGAAGGACGTTTATGGTTTTGAAGAGAAGTGTAAAGATCAGTGAATATATTTTTAGTGAGTCCGTGTGAGTGTGTGTGTGCTCCGGCCGGTGTGTGTTCCTTGTTTATGATTTTGTATCTTGCTATATGGAGACTATTTGATCTTTAGAAAATTGGGCTAGATGTTCATTCTCTGAGAATTAGAAAGTTCTTGCTAAATTTCTAAACTGATAATGTATTGTAATCATAATTTGGTATTTGTTAATAGTTGTAATAGTTGTAAGTTTTTTGTAAGGAGAAAAATATCTGTTGTAGATAAAAATGACCTAAGTGTTGGCAGATAATGTGCGCAAATCACACTGAATAATTTACTGCAGTGTTTATAAGAACCTAGTGGGTTCAAAAGATACTGAACTCTTGTCTGTTTTCTCTTTTTCTTCCCTTATCCACCTATGGTGTGTGAGAGTTTGGGTAGGAGACAGGACGGAGCGCGTCTAAATTGAGATCTTCCAAAGCGCAGACGAGAAGCTGGCCAGTGTGTCACACGGATTGAGGTTTGCTGACGACAGCGTGGGCAGCTCCTGAATCCAGTCTGATCAAGGCTGGTGCTGTTTTATCCACAAACTCTTTTAACAAAAACCTGCGTTTTGAATGAATGTGTGTATACTCATTTATAGCCATTATTGTTGATACACTTTTAGTTTGCTTTCACTTATAGGTTATCATAAGAATATTTCTTAATTTGGGGATAATAGAGTACATCCATCTGTCTACAGTATCTCACATAAGTGAGTACACCCCTCCCATTTTTGCAAATATTTCATTATATCTTTTCATGGGACAACACTATAGAAATGACACTTTGATATAACTTAAAGTAGTCAGTGTACAGCTTGTATAGTAGTATAGATTTACCTTCCTCTGAAAATTACTCAAAACATAGCCATCAACGTCTAAACAGCTGGCAACAT
>NC_065526.1:39270831-39276091 GCF_006386435.1 Epinephelus moara
AACAGGCTTTAACACATACAACTTAGCGAGTCAAACTCCGGAGTGTGACTGAAAAACTGCTCTCAGCGTCCTAGCTTATATGCTGGTGGAGATTCAAATGAGTCTCCACCTCTTTTTGCTAATCCTTCCTACTCAAGTCCAATTCTATTGGTGGTAAACTTTTCTTTGTGTCCAATTCTGATTGGGCCCGTTTTTAATGGTGTAATGCAGCCTGGAATTTCCCAAATCTTCTACCCTTATGTCTGGTTTTGCTTTCGCTCTATTTTTAAAAAACATGTGAATTTTGGGGACTTTCTTTGTACAGTCCTCAATGCTCTTATACGAAGTGAAACCAGAACACAATATGTGAATGTGTGTGTATTACAACATTTGAATGTGTGCTTCATACAATATGATTACATAGTCTGGTGTTATAAATACTTTGACATGTATAACAATGTTTTATCATATTCAGATGCAGATCAAGGTGTTTTATAGTGCCTTGTACATAAAACATGATTATATGATCTTTGTCTCTTAATCAACTTATGTATCTTAACCTTGTTACAAACTTTTACACTACATTCCCCCCTTTGGGGCTCCATAGTCCCATATAACATTCCAATCACAGAAAGAGAGAAAAATATATATTCCCCCCTTTGGGACTTTATAGTCCCATAAAGAGAGAAAAATATATATTCCCCCCTTTGGGACTTTATAGTCCCATAACTATTGATTAAGATTAACCATTACCACACATGAATCATTTTCCAGTGATTATTAATAAGTCTAACACATAAATCAGATTTCATCAATTATCATTTTGTCACACGTATCTTCATTAGTAAGTAACATACTTCATGTGTCTTCTTATAAAAGATCAGGCAGAAATCACAGTTTATCAAACTTGCACACGAATCACATGTCAATGATGTATGATCCATGCACAATGCCCACGGACTGAGCAACATCAGTAGGCCCTGCACATGAACCACACTCTATCGATAATCATCAATACTTTTAGGGATTTATCATCATTCATTATTACTTTTTATCTGATCATCATGGCATTATCATACATAGCTCTCCATTGCTAAGTCATTATTTCAATGTCAGTCAGCGTGACCTAGGAAGCGCTGGACCGCCACCTTCTCTCTCAGCATGGAGACCTCTGTCAGGAGGGTATCTTTGAACTCAGTCACTTCCTTAAGCTGGGCACGCAATTGCAGCAGCTCTTGGGTGGTGCGCTGCTGGTGCTGTCGGCTCAACGTATGATTCTCACCCTTCCTGATTGCATAGGTGTCACAGCGAATTTTGCGAAGTTTCATACGCAGTACGTGGGGGAGACTGCGCACCAACATGCGGTAAGGTCCTTGGGCAACAGAGTGAAGTTGGGTACGCAGCACAGCCTCTATCTCACGATGTCGCTTGTGTTTGGCCTTTCCCTCAGGCAATAGCCATAGGTTGGCTTCAATGAATTCTGGGACTATCCCATATTCGTCTTCCAACCTCTGGCGTGTGTAGGTTTGCAAAGGTTGCACCGGCGTGGGGCCTATTGGTCTACCCCGTGCGTTCCTCTGCCGTGGGATTGGCTCTGGAGGGGGCTCAGGAGTAGTGGGTGAGTAGCTGAATGACTCGGTATCGTCGTCCGTTGTTGATGAGGTGTCATCACACACACGGTATTGGGAGGGAGGACATCCACTCTGACATGGCATTTGTGGGGAGGTGGGTGTTTGAACCTCTCCAGTGCCTGCTTGTGAAGTGGTAGGCTCTTGAACCCCCGCGACTCTCTGCATGTACTCTAACGGGGGATATTGAGGGTTTGGATTGTCTGGGATGGAATCAATTGGGGCCTGGCCTCCCCAAGTGGAGGTGCCTGCTCCTGGATCAGAAACTTCTTGGGGATTGTCAATATGACTGGGGGCTCTTGGTGGTGACAACAGGTGATGAAGGAGGTGGCCGGGCGGAGGGTCGCCCAGAACTGCAGTGTAGACCTGTGCTGGCGTCATCGTGTAGGGGTTGGAGCTGCGTCGTCCGCCCGTCTGGACGCCTTCACCGGGGTTGCAAATGGGCACCTGGCGGCTGCCTACGGGGTAAGGTGGTGGAGGTGGACGAGGAGGTCCCATCACGCCTGGCACCTGCTGTTGATACTGGAACACTGGCTGGTCCTCTGGGTTCTGTTGGTATGGATGTGGGGTTCTCCAAGGCTCGGCCATGATCTGTATCTATCTTAGAGGTTTGTAAAGGACATCTTTAGTGTGCTTTCCCTTTTCTGTTAGTGCTGTGTCTGTCCCTTCAGTATTTATTATTGTACACAAGCCATGCAAGCAAAATTACTGTGTTTAGTGGTTAAATATTAGTAGGGTTTGGTGACAGCAAGATCCTAGGTGCTCTTAAACTATCTCCTCATACTCTTCCTCAGCTGACCCACATTTCTGATCATTTTGGTTCAGTGTTTTGTTTGGCATCATTATTTCATATTGATTTCCCTCATTCAGCCCTGTGGTTTGGTTTAGATCCTTGGGAGCTTCTCTTTCAGAGCCCCCCATGTCCTCATGTAATTCTGTGTCTGTTTTGGGATGGGGACCTTGATCTATTATAATAAATTGTCCCGCAACGCTTGCCATCGTTCTTTTGATTAGGAGTTGCACTAGTGGAAGAATACAACAGGCTATTATGAGAAGGGCCAAAACAACAAGTCCCAACAACATTCCCATCATGTGCAAAATCTTTCCAGGGGATAATGTTGATAACCATTCCCAAAATGAGGAGATTTTATTGTTCCAATTTGAGTGTTGTACATGTTGGTCTCGTAAGGTGCGTATGTTTTTTAAGGCCTTGGTTAAATTGCCATCCTTCCCTGTGTGCATGGGGATAACAGTACAACAATGTTCTCCAACTACATCACAGACCCCTTGGTCTTGAGCTAGCATAGTCTCGATGATGAACCTGTTTTGCATAGTCATTAGGGAAGTGGCATGTAACTGCTCACTCACACCTTGTAAGGCTTCTATAGTCCAATTCACAAATCTTTGTTGGTTATACCATAAATAATTTATCCAACGGCTGTTACGAGCGGTGTACTGAGCATTGGCTATGGCTCCCCAGATTGGCCAGGAGCCCAGCACTCTACCTGTCTCTATCCATTCATCTGATATAGCCTGTTGGTCCCCGGGAACCCCTTGTGGCACTTGATCCCATGTAATGTACACACTAGCATCCTCCTCCCAGGAGAGCGTTTGAGTATCAGTCGATCTACGAGCTCGTGAATGAGTATTGTTATTTTGGCTATTATTTAAACTCATGATCGTGATTTGTCCTGTTAACATTACTGGAGTGCAGATTCCTGTCCAATTCGCTGGCAGCACAGCTTTCACCTGAAGATCGCTCTCACACACCCAAAATATATCTGCCAGTGGTGCTGTTCCATTGGTCAAGTTAAATGTCAAAATCCAGGTGGTATCATTATAATTACGTCCCATAACCATTGAATTGTTCCCGCCATTGACCACCTGGTGGCACTGGATTTTAGCCTCTTGGGTTGTATTGCATACTTTTTGTACCCCCGTGAGCTGCACCCCACCCGCTGATGAAGATACATTCCCTACGATCTCTTCATACCTACATTGGATCAGTCTCTCTGCCTCCTGGGAAGAGTTAGTAGATGTGACATTTTCCAACCAATGTTCTATATTACCTCCCCGTGCCACACAAAAGGGGAATACGAGGTCTGGTGCCAAATGTACTACTGGGGGCACGTGAAACTCTTGCTGGAACTGATCAGAGGCATTCTTGAAATTTTCTGGACAAATTGCGGTTGTGTTGGACCACCTCTCTCGTCCTGACGCCATCCACATGACACATGCAGCAAAACAGGTTTTATGCTCCCAGCAGTTATCTATGTTTGGGAGAGGCTTAACCCAGGGTAAACCCCTCCTTCTATGGCATGCTATGCATGTAATGTTAGTTACCTGTTTGGCGGAGTATTCTAACCATTGATAGAACATATTAGACGTCCAAGTGTTTGTTCTAATTAACCCCACCCTCTGCATCAACACATCTCTTGGTTTTCTCTGGGACCTTGGATTCAATTGGAGCCACTGGCGGGCCACTTTTACAGATAAGGTAAACCCTGTTCCCGTGTTGGTACAACCTCTCATGTTACACCAAACTCTTCCTGTCATCATTCCTTCTGCATTACAGTGTGGACTTATAGATCGACCATGCAACCTAATGTTTCCTGGACCCTCCACCAAGATGTCGTCATAAGCATGTGATTTGTAGTAGGTTAGTTGTATCATTTCCCTATGTGGTATTTGTCCCTGTTCTGCAGCCATGGTTCCTAATGCCATTAAGCATTCACTTATCTGCATCTGATGTTGATTGCCCAATTCTGCCCCTGCACTCTGCCTTACTTTCAGGATGAGTAATAGGGTTAGTAGTATTGCAGCTATCACTCCCACATTAGCTCCTCCTTTCCTGCTGTTCAGACCCTCCCGCTTGCCGGGGGGCTGTTCCTTCTTCTGGGTCTGATCTTCCTGTGTCTGTGTCTCTCGAGTCTGAGTCTGAGCCTGAGCCTGAGTCTGGGCCTGTGTCTGGGCCTGTGCCTGAGCCTGAGTCTGGCCTTTCTGCTGCTCTACCCTCGCCTGATTCTGAGCTAAGGCTTTCTTCTCCTTCTTCTCCCTCTGCCTCTGTTCCCTCTCCCTCCTGTCCTTCTGCCTCTGCAGCCACCTCTCTCTCTGCACTTGTCCTCTCATGATCTTCCCTATCTCTAGCAGATGATGACTCATGAGGTTGAGATTGGCTGCCAATCCTGGCGGCTGAGGAGCTCCCCTCTGATGAGCTCTCTGCCACTGTTGATACCCTCTCCAGTAGTGACCCGCTGCTCTCACTCTGGGTTGAACCGCTGCTGTCGCCCGGGGCTCTCTCTGCCCTGCGTCTCTGCAACGCGTGCTGACCTTCTCATCCCCTGTTCCTGTGGGGAGGCGTCGCCATCCCCTTCTGGATCTCTTTCTGCCCTTGGGGCGGCCTCACCGTCCCCTTGTGGATCTGGGGGAGCTGCTCTCTGTCGGGCTCTGGTTCTAGGCCAGGGTGTGGGTCTCCCTGGGGTGTTAGCTCTGCAGCAGTGGTTAAGGTGGAACCAAACGTCCTTACCTTCGACTTTCAAGGCAGTTGGCGTGGCAAGTATCACCTTGTATGGACCTTCCCTTCGTGGCTGGTCCCACTTTCTTTTGAACACCTTGACGTACACCAGCTCTCCCGGTCGTATTCTTTGGAGGTC
>NC_065526.1:39276564-39277369 GCF_006386435.1 Epinephelus moara
CTTGTATGGTTAGTATGGGTGCCATTATTGCACCTATTGCTGCTCGTTTGGCCGCCTCATCTGCAAGATTATTACCTTTTGCTATCAATGTGTCAGTTTTTTGGTGGGCTGGACATTTAATTATGGCTAGGGCTTTGGGAAGCAACATAGCTTCTAAAAGGTCAAGAATGGCAGCTCCATGGGTTACCGGAGTGCCATCTGCTCTGCGAAACCCTCTTTGTTTCCAGATGTTAGCATGAACATGGCATACACCATAGGCATATGCTGAGTCTGTATAAACATTTAGTGATTTTCCCTTTGCAAATTGACATGCTGCTGTTAAGGCTTTTATTTCTGCGAGTTGGGCTGAGCAAGGCTGAGCGAGTTTACAGGATTGTAATGTTCCAAAACTTTGATCAGTGTTATTAAGCTGGACAATACCATAGCCTGCATGGCTGCCAGTGCCGTCGCGAAAACAAGAACCATCAACAAACAGTGTGAGATCTGCAGGAATTGGTTGGTTATGTAAGTCCTCCCTAGCTCGCATAAATTTGTCTGTCTCATGAATGCAATCATGTGGTGTTCCTTCTGTTGGCAACATCAATTTTGTGGCGGGATTAATGGTGGTGCAACGCTGAATGTTAAGTTCAGGGGCTGACAAAACAACTTCATAGCCCGTGCGTCTGGCTTGCGTTAGAACGAATCGTGGACTTGTTAGCAACGCATGGATTTGGTGAGAAGTGTACAGCGTCACAGGATGTCCCATGGTCAGCGATGATGCTTTCTGAAAGTCAAAAACAGCTGCCGCCAATCCCTGGTAGCAGGG